>NC_029793.2:115604020-115611317 GCF_000816755.2 Arachis ipaensis | reverse complement strand
TAATAATAATAATAATAATAATAATAATAATAATAATAATAATAATAATAATAATAATAATAATAATAATAATAATAATAATAATAATTAATTAGATGATTTTATGATAAAAGATAATTTTATCTGTTACCCCCTCTACAATATCCTAGTAATATTCTAGAAGTAGGAATGTAATTAATGCTGGTCAAAGTCAAGGTCAAACGTTAAACTGGGTTAATTATGGTTATTGTGAAAAATCATAGAAGTTAGTTAGTGAATTTTTACTACTTTCTTTCTTCTTTTTCAAGAAAGAATTTCAACCACATGTTTATGCACTTTATTCAAGAAAAATTCTTGACCACTCATATTTTTACCATGTAGTAAAGTATTACCTAAGCCTAGTAGGATAAACCTAAGCTCTACATCCTTATCCTTTCTCTCTCTCTCTCTCGACCGAACTCTCTCCCTCTCTCTCTCTAACCCCTTCATTAATTAATTTTCACCTTAGATAATTATCCATAGTCATTAAAGATAAGATCAATTACTAAGTCATGATTAGGATATGACTAGGATTATTAATTTTGATCTTATCTATTTTTATCTTAGGTAATTATCCATAAGCATTAAGATAAGATCAACTGATCAACTAGTAGGATACGATTATAAAGTGACTAAGTATATTAATGACACTCTTATCCACTCTTGATCTCATTAATGAAGTACATCCACCACTTCATTGATTACTTATCATACTACATTAACCAAACTTAGAGAGAGAGAGAGAGGGAGAGGGAGAGGGAGAGGGAGAGAGAGAGAGAGAGAGAGGTCTTGAAAGAAGAAAAGTGTGAGTATTTGTGTTGATTCCATAAAGTTTCACTTCATTAATTCAAGGAGTATCCTATCAATCCTTCAAGCATCAAGTTTCCTAGTTCCTTTCTGTATTTTTCTTCTTTCTCCTTCAAAAATTCAGCAAGGTAATGTACATAAACCACCCTTATTTTCTCTCCTCTCTTTTCGGTTTTGAGGAGTCTCCATGAGAGATCATCTTGTTCTCTTTTTGGTTTATATAATCACCCTTAGGAATCACAAGGAGCACGATTGAAGGCTAGTATTTCAAGCAAAAGAAAGTTGCATCTCATCTCCAATAGTTGCTCCTAACTCTCAGCCATAAGCATTGATTTTTCATTAATTATCAAGTTGCTTTTGTTTAGGAGATATAGTATCTCTAACATGTTTACGAGTGAACATGAAGGCTAAGATAAAGGTGATAATGCTTGTTCAATGGCCACCCAGTAGTGCAGAGTTCTAGACCGCCTAACTAGAAATGTGGGGACACCCACATAATGTCGAGCCATTTTACAATTCGAAGAAACATCTAACACGGCGATCAGATGTTTGTTTTTGTATTTGACATGACGATCAAATACCTTTATATAATTATGATGAGGTGCATCGGATGAAAAATCATATCTGGAACTTATGTCCAGGTAATGTCTATAAGAACTGGAAGTTAATAGCTGATTAAAATAAAATAAAATAAAATAATAATTTGATTGTTCGAAATAGGTTTGAAAATTTAGAAGTATTAATTAGAAATTTTAAAGGTAAGATTTGAATTCAGTAGATTTTTTCGAGTGAAAAAATATAATCTTTTATGAAAAATTGCGTAAAAATGCGTATCGGTAAATTAGCTTGCAGTACCGGCTTAAGTCTGTCCGGTACTGCGAGTGAAAAAAAACCGCAGAAAAACTTAGAAAAATATTTAGAATTAAAAACTGAGTGCTAATTCTAGAGGTTTTGGTCTAAAGTTGGACCAAACAAACCAAAAATGCTAAACGATTGGACCGGACCCAAGTTGGGCCCAATCCCAACATATAAATGCACTTAAATGAAGCCAATTCAGCCTCATTCATCACATAAACATAAAAACACAGCAGCTGAGTTGAAAGGAGAGGAAGAAGAGCCATTATTCATCTTTTTCTTCATTTGCTCATAACTTGAGATATGGTGCTCCGATTTGCGTGCCGTTTGCAGCCACGCAAAACTCTTGCAAGTTCGTCATTTCTATCTTAACAAAGTGGTAAGAAACTTTCATTTTCTTGCCCAGTTCTCTACCCTAATAGTTTCAAAATTTTGGGTTTAGTTATTGAGTAGATTTTGTGATTTTGGTTATTTATGGGTGATCTAACATTGGATTATTGTTGGATTTTGCCCTAAATACCAATGCGTAAGGTAAGTCACTTTGAAACCCTTGTGGTTTGGTGTATTTGTGAGCCCTAGTTATTAATTATGGTAAATTGACTAATTATGGTAAATTGAATGTGTATAGCTTGAATTCCTATGATTGGTGTGAAGTTGGTGGTATTGGAATTGAACTTTTGGTGGTTGAGCTTCATTGAGCTTATTTGGAAGTCAATTTCGGTGTTTTAAGTTGTGTGAAAATCGGCTAAAGTATGGTTTCAGTTTTTTTTAGTTAATATGTAATGTTTCGTGAAATTTAGGCTAATAAATCTTAAGATAGGATTAAATTGAATAAATGGTTGATTGAATTGTGTTTGTGGTATGCGAATTTGATGAAGATTGAATAATTTGTATGAATTGGAGCATGATTATGATGATATGTTGATAAAATTTGGCAAGGAAGAATTCAAAGCAACAACAGTTATAATAAAAATAAAGCTTTTCATATCAACATTAATATTATATCCATTCAATTTTCATAATATTGATACTATTGCAAGATACTACAGTGAGTTGCAAGTAACTGGGGAGAAAATTACATGGAAGAAAAGAAATAAAACATGTAAATGCAATATTAAAAATCATAAATATGAATGTTTTCTTAATATACAACCCATATAAATTAGAATAGAACAAAATCTATGCAAAATATTATACCTTCAACCTTACTATGAATGAATTGGCATAATAACAACAACATTACACTATTCAATTTCAGTCCATTTCTTTACCTAAATCTAATTTTAGATAAATTTAAGAAGCAATAATATATCAAATCGAAACTACAATGTACACAATAACTGAATATACTAACTACCAAAACATAAAAGCATGTGTGGTAATGGATTATGAATGGAACATTATAACTGAAATTGATAGTGAAAACCATAGATCCATGCCGAAATCAACAAGAGTGAATGAAAAAACAACACAAAAACTTGAAAGTAAACAAAGAGAGCAAATGTCAGAGAGGAAGAAAACAAAGATTGTGACCAACGTCGTCGAGAAGTGCAGCGCCGTAGAGGAGCATAATCATCGAGAAGTGCAACACCATGGAGGACCAGATTCGTCGAAAAGCATAGCGCCGTAGAGGACCAGAATCGTTGAGAAGCTTAGCACTGTAGAGGACCAGCGTTGTCGAGAAGTGCAATGCCGTGGAGGACCAGCGTCGTCGAGAAGCACAGTGCCATAGAGAACCACTGTCGTTGAGCTGCTCACCGTTACTGGACAAAGGGGTTGGAATTTTGGAATTTCAGAATTTGAATGGATTAGAGATTTCAATGGGTTTTGGTTCTAAAAACCTATTTCAAATCTTTTTGTCTTTTTTTTTTTTTAAGTTATCTGGAGGTAAAGAAATAAAATGAGGGAATATGATCAAAATTTTTTTCTTAATTTTTAGCTATGAACACAACTAAAAAATGGATTAATACAGACAGATTTAGATACAGATTTAGTCTTTATTATAGACAGATTTTTGGTTACCGACAGATTTTGTCCCTCTGTAAAAACCTCGTCGGAAATTATTTACTGATGGATTTTTTTTCCGTCGGAAAATTACCGACAGATTTTTATCAGTTACCGACGAATTTTTCCTCTGTAAATTCTCCATCCATTTCCCTGGAATTCCATCGGTAATTACAGATGGATTTTCTGACGAATTTTTCGTCTGTAAATAATACAGACAAAAAATCCGTCTGTAAATCCGTCAGTGAGGTAAAATAGAATTTTTTTTTAGATTTTTCCAATTACAAAATAAACAAATTCATCGTATTATCAAATTAAAAGAAAAGTACTATAAACAAGCAAGTCAATATAATTCAAAACATAAACAAAGTGTATTGATCATCAAGACATCAACTATAATTCCTAGTATATTGTTCAACCATACTAAAACTATCAGTTATATCTTCATTGTCATCTTCATCCTCATCATCATCATAGTCCTCATCCGAAGAGATTGAGGATGGTGGTGGTGGTGGTGGTAGTGGAACTGTACTAGAACTACTTGACGCTCTAACCTTCTCATAATAGCTAACATAAGCCTCATTCCATCTCTTCTGTTTCAGCTTTTCCTTCTTGGCCTTTACAATTGCCCGTTCCAAATTTTCTATAAATCCAACTAACAATCAACTATCAACTATCAACTATCAACTATTAACTAATCACCTACTATATTTCAATCCAAAATAATTTTATTCAATCCAACACTTACCTTCCACTCCTTAAACCAAAGTTTCTTTGTCGGAAGAGGGACATCTCCAAACTTTTTGTACGGTTTATCATATCGGTTCTTGATAATCTCTGTAATCTTCTGAGAACCAGCAGGAAAAGGTAACCAACTGATAATTTTATAAAGAATTGACAAGTTAGGAAACTAAAAAAATAGTTTTAAGTCATTAGCACTTTAATCTAAAATTAAAATATAGTAGTAAACACATATCTTAGTTATGGAGAGATCCAAATTTTAGTTATGGAGAGATCCAGTGTATGAAGAACTCTGCACAAAACATCAATCCATAAACTTCAATGTACACAGTACTTTGTTGTAGTTATATAAAGTCTGAAGTACCATAGAGCCTCTCATAACTTGCAAAATCTCCAGAGTGTGGCCTTGATAAGTACATCATAGTTTTGTTTACCAGAGGAAGTGGCGCGCCATCTTTTCTTGCTCCAAGCACCTTTTGGCTGTTCAAGTCGAAACAAAGTACATGGCACATGTTAGATCCATCCAAAACATGACACTTAAAAGCCGAAGGCCGGAGATACAAGAAGAAAACTAGCTATGGATGCACCGGCAATTTTGCCACATTATGCACTACTTCTACTGACTACACTACTTAGAAGAACACAAGTCTAAAGTATGTGAAATATTGAGTGTGCATATCCTTTTGGTTCCATTTTATGATTTGGTGTTAGGATAAGAATCATCAGAATCCAAAACACCACAAAAGTTTTAGGAAGCATGACCACTTCTAAGCATATGGAATTATGAATAACTTGTTTGTTTCTGTTCACTAAGATAATTCAAGAGACAGAGACTTTAGTTTGTTTCTGTTCACTAAGACCACAATTATGAATATGGTGACTTTCGTTTTATACTGACATTTACTTTATTATCCTTGATTCTTAGAGTGACTCTTATTCTAACCTGTAAACTAGTTTGTAGCATATTGGGCCAGCTCTCTATTTACATCTCAATAATCGTGAAATATTCAGATTTTATTGAGGATCCAGGTTTCAAAATGTTTCATTCATTCACTCATTACCAAATATTCAGATATCTAAAGTGTTAAGTAACAAATCAGAGCAGCAATGTGTGTATTGATGAAGTAAATATTAATTGTTACTAGAATTAATAATTAAATATTAAATAAAGTAAATTTAAATTTTTTTTTGGTTCTCTAACATTATCAGAGTAATACAGTGGATACTAGGGAAAATTAAAATTGATGCTTTCATATTAATTATTAATTATTACCAGAGCTGTGTAGTATTGTGTGGGCAACTGTATTCGTTTCCACGAGCCATCCAAAGTACAAGAAGAGAGTGCAACAAAATACCAAAACAAGCTAAGTTAGAGCCACAACCACAAGAAATTAAAGCATTATGGTTGGTAGCATAGCATACCGTAGCTGGCTCCAGGAGACAACCCACGAGGTTGAATATATCACTGCATAGGCCATAGCATATACGTATATTAATATCCAAATTGTTTAATTAACAAACCAACAATAATGATGGAATCAAATTAAACTAGTGATTAGGATTTATAAATTAGTATAAAAGAAAAAAATGTAAAGAATCTTGCTTGAGACTTCCATTGTAAAGAATGTGATGAATTATGCATAAAATGAATGGAATTTTTATACTATTCCTTAAATGAAGGCATAAAAGGGTACTAGATAGAACTTCAAAGATAAACTGACACCAGAAATTTTTATTTTTTGTTCAAATTCAAGCATAGTGGTGGAATAGATAGACCAAGATTCTGACTGCTGAGTTCCACACATAAATTCTGAGCCTGGTGTCACGGAGGATTTTAGAAGGTTAGATTTAACAGTGTGTGAATCATTTGTAACCAACACTTGAGTAATAAAGTGTTCTTTCCACCAAAGCTTCCTTTCTCTTGTGTTCTCTTGTGTTCTTAGCTTTCTTGCTAAGTATTGAGGGTTAGGCTGACTTGGTCTTAGCTCAAGAGGTTGAGTAAGTCCGAGTGCCGGCACGGTAGCGTTGGAGTGTGTCCAAGGCCGTGACAATTTGGTATCCGACCAAGGTTCGAGAGGGAGCACAAGTCGCTTGTGGGAATGGCTTCTAGTATCACCATGGAGCATGTTGAGTCTCAAAGGGGAAGGGATACTATTCTTTCTCAATGGGGAGGCAAGAAGGTCCGTTCTTCAAGTGAGCCTAGAGGTAAGGACTCTAACTTCTTAGAAGAAAGAGTTTCTATGTTGGAAAATGTTCTATCCTCTATGGATGAGCGCTTCCAAAGGATAGAACATGACAAGGAGACCCTCGAGGCTCACGTGTTAGGAGAACTAGATGCTTTCAAAGAAAGCATGCTCCAAATCGAAGAGAAGATTGAGAATTCCTTAAAGCTATTTGAGGAAGTTCGAGTTTGGTTCGAGGAGGCGAAATCTCGACCAACCATTATAAGGGAGACGACAAAGATTGATCTCCCCAAGCCAAAGGAGTTCAAGGGCGTAAGGGACGCTCGCGAGGTGGAGAACTTCCTATGGCAAATGGAGAGGTACTTCGAAGGCCAAGGGGTGGTCGAAGAAGCAATAAAGGTACGCACTGCAGCTCTCTACCTTTCTGATAATGCTACTTTGTGGTGGAGAAGAAAGTGCGTAGATATGGAAAAGGGCACTTGCAACATAGCCACATGGGAAGATTTCAAAAGGGAATTGAAAAGACAATTCTTCCCTGAGAATGTGGTTTATGAAGCAAGGAAGAAGTTGAGGGAGTTGAAGCACAAGAGTACGATTAGCGACTACGTAAAGGAGTTTACTACTCTCACGCTTCAAATCCCCAACTTAGCATCAGAGGATGCATTGTTCTTCTTCATTGATGGACTCCA
>NC_029793.2:115596209-115602002 GCF_000816755.2 Arachis ipaensis | reverse complement strand
GAAGGAAAATACTCTTCAAAGAAAGAGTACGAAGAAAAGAAGAAGGCTTTCGTGCCCAAAGGAGGATGCTTCGTGTGCAAGGGACTGCACCAAATGAAGGATTGTCCCAAGCTAGGGACTTTGGCATCTATTGCTGAGGAACGAGAAGCTCAAACTCAAGTAACTGAGTGTGTTGGATCTATCCAACACATAAATGCTGTGAAGACCAAAGAGGCAAGTACTGCAGAAAAAAAAAGGCTTGATGTATGTCAAAGCCTTTGTCAATGAAAAACCTGTCATGGCTATGATCGACACTGGTGCTACACACAACTTCATCACGCCTGATGAAGCAAGGAGGCTTGGGTTGAAGATCACCGAAAAGAATGGTTGGTTCAAACCCGTGAATACCAAGGGTGAACCCCTTAAGGGAGTAGCAAAAGGGGTTGAGATGACTCTTGGTTCTTGGAAGGGCCTTGTGGATTTCTCAGTAGCACCCATGGACGATTTTAAAATAGTCATCGGGCTCGATTTGCAAAGGAAGGCAAATATAATACCTATGCCATACTACAATATAGTATGCGTCATGGAGAAAGGGTCTCCATGCATGGTCCCTACAATCTCAAAGGCTGGAGGAATTCCGATGCTCTCGACCATGCAACTCAAGAAAGGTTTCAAGAAGGAGGAGATGATGTCTTTGGCTTTACTACAAGAGGAGTCAACAGCCAAAGGAGAAGATGCTCCCCCTAAAATCAAGGAAGTCCTTGAAGAAAATAAGGATGTGATGCCTCCCGAGTTGCCAAAGCAGTTACCACCTAGAAGAAAGAGGGATGACAACATTGAATTGGAGTTAGGAGCGAAACCGCCTATCTCAAAACCATACAGGATGTCGGCCATTTCTATGGTTGAAGGAGATATTGTGCATACCATCAAGGAAGGGTTGCATCACGACCCACTAGCCAAGAAATTGGTGGAGTTGGCTAGAGAAGGTAAGACCAAAAGATTTTGGTTAGAAAACGACCTTCTCTACACTAAAGGGAGAAGACTATACGTCCCTAAATGGAAAAATCTAAGAAGAAAATTAGTGAGAGAATGCCACGACAATCAGAAGGATTGGACAAAACTCCTAGACATTGCTCAATTCTCATACAATCTGCAAAGGAGCGAGTCTACAGAGAAGAGCCCATTTGAGATTGTGACTGGACAACAGTCGCTTACACCTCACTCTCTTTCTTCCTCTTACTCAGGAAAGAGCCCTGGAGCTTATCATATGATTAAGTCATGGGAAGAACAAGCAGATGTCACTCGTTCTTACCTCGACAAAGCTGACAAGAGGATGAAGAAATGGGCAGATAAGAAGAGGAGGCATGCAAGCTATCAAGTGGGAGACAAGGTAATGATCAAAATTTTTTCACAAAGGCTGACTTGGTCTTAGCTCAAGATGTTGAGTAAGTCCGAGTGCCGGCACGGTAGCGTTGGAGGGTGTCCAAGGCCGTGACACTGGGCTCCTTCTTGTTTGAGAATAGAGACCCACCAGAGCACCGACATGTTTGCTACGTCCCAAGACTCTCTGCTCCTCTCCCTTCCTTTATTCCCCTCAGCATTGGTTCTTTTAAAAGTTATCTTCCTCTCCCTTGCTTTTCCTTTTTCTCTTTTTCTTATCCTCATCAATATTTACTTACTTTCATTAATAATAACTCTGCCACATTTCTGTATGTTTCATTAATATTGAGTAATCATACCTATAACATTAATTATTTTGACTAATGTTATAATTATATAACAAGCAGAAAAAGGTTACACTAATTAGTGTGCCAGGGAAGAAGGGATTTTTTGCATTAATTATGTTATGGGTGGTTGTATCATCGAAACAAGTTCTAGTTTGGTCAAGTATAAGAGATTGCATGATTTTGAGTGGGGATTTGGCGTCTTCTGAGAAAATGTCCCAAAATCCAACAAACATGCATGTACGTCCCATCTTATTGAATCAATCTAATTTGATAAAAAAGAAGGAAAAGAGAATTGAATTGAATGACTTAGAATTAATAAGGTTAGAGATAGAGGGTTGTGTCAGTTGTCAGGTCACATAGAACACTCTATATGACATTTCATTCGAAATCAAAATAATCTTGACTCTTGAGCCTCACAAATATGCAAGTTAAGGTGGACTAGTCCTCAAAACACTCTCTTTCTGTTATGGAGGAAGAAACTTAGTTTATGAGTCACCAAACAACATGCAATGCACTCATGTTAAACAAAACAAAATAAATTAAAATTAAAGGAAGCTAAGAACCACAACCAACAATAGATAAAGGAAAAAATGCACTCAAACCACAAACATTGCATGCAAGTCAAAAGAGATGATGAGCAGCGGAAGAAGATGCAGCTGCAAGATCAGTCCATGAATAGTTCTCTGACAAACTTTATTGTCATATGATTCAGGAAATTTTATTGTCATATGATTCTGGAAATTAAATTCTACTGAAACAAAATTGAATTAGAAACTCAGAAGCAAAATGAAAAAATGGAAGAGAATAATTAAGCGAATCACTGGACTGAGTGCATGGATGAGTATGTTAAAGTGTTTAACTAGAACCAGGAGTCCAGGATTTTGTTGAGCAAGACTCCGATGATGATCTGATTTTGGTGAACTAGCAAAGGAAAATGAAAAGCGTAGAAGAATGGATGAGTCATGATGTGTGTGTGTGTTTGGGGGCAGGAGGGTTGTTTTTGTTTACCTTCTTGTTTTTAAGCTTCAATTAATGACTGTGGGGGACCTTGATGAGAGAAGGATCTTGAACTGTAGGTCCTGTTTCACCAACCAGCAAAGCTTGTAAATGCTCACCTCCTCCTACTTTTTATAAAATTCATGAAAGAAAAGAGGAAGAAGAAGAAATTAAGCACAAAATAGAAATTGAACAACTTAGCAGAGAAGAATTAGAAGAAGAAGAATCAAATTCCAGATCTCAATCACAACCACCACAGCACCAAGAAGGATCAATAGCAAATTTGAACAATTGGGCTATAGCAATAGCAAAAGAATTAACCCTTTTTTTTCCCAAAAACACTGACACTATAAGCTTAAAAAAGAAAAAGAAAGATAAAAAGTAGTGATAGTTGTATACTTGTATATATGCTTAGTTGCTTACAGCTTATAATTATTCACTTAAAGCAAAAAAGTAAACATGTAATTGTTTGAATTGAGAATTGACTGAAATAAATATAAAGATATAATACAGCTGCCAAAAACAGAGTGTCCTTTAAGGCATGTCCACATAACATTAAGGCATAGATATAATAATAGTTCAAAACAAGAGGGATTACCAATGTTAGTATATATTCTCAAACCAAATACTCAGTTCAACGTATGAGAACAGATCAAAACGCAGCATGTTAAAGAAAAGAAAAGTTTTTCACCAACTATTAGGAAAACCTAATTAAACAAACTTGTGCGAAGATATAACAGATGCAAAAATAGCATGAACAATAGAAAATTTTCTGCAATACAAAATGTTGTTCAAGCAAAAGTATCAATTATGGAACAAATCTACAAACTAAAATCATAACGCAAAGGAATTTTACCTATTATTTCATTTTATTTTTTTTATGTCTCAATTTAACATATCTCATGAACAACAGAGAACTCATAATAACTAACTATCTATAAATTAAACAAAATAGGTTGAATAGATAAGCAGAAACACAATTCTGCTAATACTCCAAATGCAAAACTACCGAGAAAAAGCATTACCAGAGAAAAAGTCATTAACTGAATTAAATTTCTATTCTAGACAACATTCATCAAGCTCATATTAACAATGTTCAGCAATGTTCAGCAATCCAGATTAACAATCTAAATATTTCTCAGCTGTTTAGAAACAAAACCTAATCTAATCCTATTTCAACAACCTAAAAATCCACTAATTAGAAAACAAATCTAACTAAAATAATTACTAAAATCAAACTAACTAAACAAAATTAATTGACCTCAACAGAAATTAAAAGAATTTTGAAATCAAAACCTGGAAGCAAAGACGATCAAAACAGGACAGAGGGAAAGAAGGATGCCCAGGTCTCTACGGTTCGAACAGGGGGAAAGAGAAAGGTGGAACCGCGGCTGACGGTGGAACCGATTTTGGTCGCCATGGAGCTAGGGCTTGCGCGAAAGTAGCCGCGGCATTGACTGGAGGAGATGATGGCTGTAGCACTGGAAGAGATGATGGCTGTAGCTTGAGGCGCAGTGGTGGTGGAGTTTGAGCTTGCTTTGTTCTGCGAACGAGAAAGAATGAGAGAGACAAGGATTGTGTTCTACTGGTTCAGTGTTTAAAAAAGAGGAGAAGAAGCAGAAGGTAGCTGCGGCGGTTAGGGTAGCCGGCGGTGGCGCTGTGGGTGAGGAAAGGAGAAGAAGAAGTAGCCCGTTGACGGAGAAGAAGGGTTTATCTAGTTTGATTTGTGTGCTGTGAATGGAGTTCCAGCAATGATAGGTTTAGCTTATTATTTTTGACAGAAAATTTTTAATTATTGGCGAATTTTTTGTCAATAATAATTTAATAAAATGCAGCGTTTCGTCCATTTAATTATAGACGAATTTTTTGTCTGTAACTATTTTTCACGAAAAAATAATTTTTCAATAGAATTATCGACGGATTTTTTTTCGTCTGTAATTTATGCTAATTCATTTTTTTTGTTTTCCAACAAAATATCCTTCTAAAATTTCGTCTGTATTTCCGTAAGATAAAATCATTTAAAAATATCCGTCTATAATAACTAGTTTTCTAGTAGTAGAATAATTTTATGCAATTTTTTATAAGTGTTATTTGTTAAATTTTTTTGACAACTCTTGTATTTTTTATTTAAAAAAGTTGTCTTAAATTTTTTATATCGTAACATTTTGTAATTGTATTTTTAAATATCAAAGACAACCATTTTTATGGGTTGAAAAAGATTTAGTTATCTTTATCCTGTTTAAAGGTAACTAGCCAAAAATATTGTCTTTATCTATCTAAGACAATTTTTATTAAACGTTGCTTTGAGTAAGGGTTATTTTAGGCCAAAAATATTGTAGTATTAAATTTTTTAAAATAATTTTAAATATCTCTTTTTTACTAGGTTTTAGATGTTATTTTTTATTACATTTCAAATGTTTATTTTTATTAAGTTTTAGATATTTTTTATAATAATTTTAAATGTTTTTATAATAATTTAAATTTATGTTTTTTTCAAAAAAAATATATTGTGGATCCTTGTTACCTAACAAAGTTGATAGTAACCGTAATCTTGCTCTAGCTCTTTTTTGGCAATAATTTTAGTAGGTAAGACTCATCGGCGTCTTGGCTTTTGGTTCTCATCATCACGAGCAAAGAGTAACGGTTACGTACACATTAGCAAGCGACGCTGAGCACAACCACCATATAGAAACTGTTCTTTTTCATAACAAAAGGGTTTCCAGCAAACCTTTTGTCTGAGTGAAGAATTGTAATGTAACTCTTTTGAGATCATAAACATAAATAAATAAACAAATAAAATTGAAGATAACTTTCTTTTTTGGGTAAAACACTTGAAGAACACTGAATTTGACAAAGAAAAAGAAAATAATAGCTTGTTATTGACGTTTCCAAGCATGATTATATTCACAGATAAAATGTACTTGATAAAAGATGAAAACAGTAGCTAGAAGCTTCGAACATATACTTCCAAATTTTTAACGGGCATGTCTTTATCTGTCTGTGAAACAACTGTATCTGATCTTTTACATTTTATCTATTACGACGACTTTTATTTGTTTCGTTTTATTCAAGTGGTCGGTTGATTCTACTA
>NC_029793.2:115592753-115594068 GCF_000816755.2 Arachis ipaensis | reverse complement strand
ATTAGTGTATATTATAAGATAAAATAATAATATAAGACTTTTATAATTTAAATTTTTTATAGTTAAAACTTGATCAATATATATAAAATAATATAAGACAATTAACAGATTCATTACATGTTATCTCTCTAATTTTGAGGAAATTAGACAAAATGTGTATTATTGAGTACTAAATTCTCACTTAAATATTATTCACCCAATTACTTTACTCATGCAGTAATAATGAACTCTAGAAACATTATGTATATAATTATCTTTTATTTAGTATTCTAACTCTTGGTATAGATCCAACAAAATTTAAGATATATGGCTTACATTGCGCAACTTTCCATAGTAGTTAAAAAGGTACATTACATATATAGGTATACGCAAACAAAAAGAAGGAAAAAGATCAGACATATCTTATTTACTTCCTTTCTGAAAAGCAAAAGTTTGGCGACATTCCGGTCCCGTGGCATGGGAAAGAAAAAAGGAATGGGATCAATGGAAGTAGTTAGAATAAAATACCAATTATATCTTTAGTCTTGTACACTGATCAGTTAGGAACTCATAATAAGGGTATATGCTGGGCAGCATGTGTTTCACACCACACCATGAAATGGACCACCAGCAACCACATTATACTAGAAGCTAGCTATGCCGTAGCTAGTTAGCTTTATGTATTATTCTCTTCTAAATAATGATGTGTGTTAGTCTCTTCTTTTCCTCTTTATTTTTTATTTCTACAGATTACTTCTATATGCAAGTTTTATAGTCTGATCTCTGAGGGAGTGAAAGCCTATAAATAGCTTGGATAGCAATAAGGCACAATATAATAATCATTTCCTAATTAACTTCACACATACAAAAGAAAAGAAAGGAGAGTGAATATCAATCGTAACAATGGCAAGCACCATTGCTGCCACGAAGAAAACGGACGACGGTTTTGAATTCAATGACGATAACATCCTTGACCAAGTTTACCTCACACATGTCATCAGTGATGTGGAATGCGATACCAAAATCCTCTATGAACTTGTCTCCAACATACTTCTACCTAATAGTAATCAGGTAATTAAATAATTTACACTATTCGTTCTAGCTAACTAATGTTACATAGGCTGTAGTGCGCAAATGACGGCATTAGAAATAACAATGTCTAATCAACAACAAGGCAACAAGTATTTTTAAATTACAGTTTATACTAATTAATTGTTATTAATTAGTAATTATTTAAATTTTATTTTTTGAAAATATAAAATTAATAAATATTAATTATAATTATTTAAAATTAGCTGGTTAAGAATAATTTACCTATACTTTTTCTAAATATGCG
>NC_029793.2:115582398-115591935 GCF_000816755.2 Arachis ipaensis | reverse complement strand
TCAATAAAAAAAAATTGGGATATAAGAAACTGAAATTTAATTAATAATTTTTTTAAAGAAAAAGTCTAGAACGTCAGTATTTTTATTAAAATTTGGCCAACATTTAATCATCAATAAAAAAAATGAATAATCCTACACTATTAATTATAATTTTATACCATTAAAAATATTAATAATAAATAATTAATAGTTATAAATTATAAAATTTGCTGGTTCTACTGATTCTTTTTGAAATAAATTTTTGTGATAGTTATTATTGTTTTCATGATCCATGAATATAGATGATAGCGACGCAGAGTTCAAAGCTATGCGCGCACCAAACAACAATGTGGATTCTGCAGCAGTTGAGGCGCTATTCCTGGGACGCAAAGGTGATGATAACGCTAGCGGCATTCTGTTTGGAATACGGCAACTTTGTGTACCTGGACAGGGCAGTTCTACCTGCAGCATCGGACGTTGCGGGAACCTCACTGAGACAGCTGAACCAAATCCAAATCCGGAAGGAGTCTGCGAACCAGGTGACGGAGTTGGTGAGACACATAGGCCAAGCAGTGCTCTTTCACATCAACCACTGGGCTGACTTGTCCGCCGAAGACTTTGAAGAAGAAGATGTTCCTGCCCTCAATGACGCCTTAAAATCCATCCCTCTCCTTGTTTATTGGACCATTGCTTCCATTGTTGCTTCCACAGCAAACCTCCTCTCACCATCACCGTAAGTTAACACATTCATTTGCATCCATATAGATTGAATATACTTTCATTGGAATTATTCTATGGTGTAATACTTTTAAATTTTTTTTTTTCTATTTTTTAGGAGCTATACTTTGTCAGAGTTTAAGGAGAAGCTTACTATGGCTGATGACAGTTTGGCAGGGTATCTGGAAACATGCATGAAGCAGAAAGGTTAATATATATGCGTATGGTTATGTTTCGGTAGGTAGGGTATGATGGCCATGATATTTTAAAAAATATTGTTAAAATTAAAGTAATATTTTTTTATTATTAAATAATATTTTTTAAATAATATTGTTAAAAAAATATTATTAAAATATAAGAAATGTAACTTTAATTTTAACCACACTTTTTATATAATTATCGTGATCAGAATAACCTAACCATACTAGAATCTATCAATATATATATAATTACTTACAGTAACAATTTTTATATATTTTTTTGGCAATAAATTATAATTCTTTTGCTAATTTATTAATTAAATAACAAGTCACTGTCAGATATTTTAATAAAGTCAGTTCAATATACATCCTATAAATTTATTGGAGAGAGTAAATTATTTTGTTTATTAGGAAAACAACTAAGAATTTTTTATATAATACAATTGCATTGGTTAATTAATTTTTTCCTACTCTAGTAGGTAGCTCCTTCCTTCAGCTAATAGAAATGCGTTTCTTTGATTTGGTATAGAGCACCTAGGTGATTCCCAGGTTCGTAGAAGAAAAATAATTGAAAATCCTAAAGATATTGTAGAAGTTTTGAGGGCTTTGATCATGGACCCTAAGACTGGTCCGCAACCCCAAATTCATGAAGGCCTCGATCAAGTTAAAAAGGTCACTTTACTTTAACTTTCTCTCTTTGATTTGCATTCTTATTGGAGAGTTAATCGAATGATATTAATTATTGAAACAATAGTACTACATATAACTAGCATATTTTATCAGTTTAGGCTGTTAATTATTAGTCAGCACTAATTGTTTTGTACATAAGTTCAAACAAAATCTAAATATAACACGTTTTAAAAACTAAATGCTGACTAAAATCTGATGTAATCTGCTAGCTCTGAACTTTCTCTTATTGAAAATCCATCAAATATCATAACAGGGTGTGGAGATCTTCAAGGGGAAATACGTGTTACTCTTCATTTCGACCTTGGACAGAATTGAGGATGAGATTCGGCTCGTAAATTCTATCTACGATGGGTTGCTGGCAAACAACGACAAGAAAGAGAAGGGGGGTTATCATAGAGATGAGTTTAAGATTCTGTGGATCCCAATAGTGCATAAGTGGGAAGAAGGGAGTAAGGAACGGTTCAAGAATCTGAAGAGGAATTATAACATCAAATGGTATTCAGTGGAGTACTTGGGTGAGTTGCCAGGCAGAAGGATAATAGAAGATGATTTTGTTCGTCCTTACGGATTTGATATCCATGACAGACCTATTATTCCAGTTTTGGGTCCTCATGGGAGGAGGATAAATGAAAACGCATTGGACTTGATCTTTCAATGGGGGATCGATGCTTTTCCTTTCAGGAAAGAAGATGGAACTGCTCTTGATAAAAAATGGACTTGGCTTTGGGATGCCATTAAGAAAGTCAATCCTACAATAGAGGTAATTAATTATAAAAGTTAATTTTGGTACTAGTTTTGCATTTACAGTTTTATTTTTTAATATTAAGATGTTAAATACAAAATTATATCAAATTTTAGAAGTATAATCTTTTAGAGAAACACATGTCAATTTTTTATTTTCCTTTCACTAAGAATGTTAACTCCCCAATCTTCATATTTTGAAGGTGCAAATATTTGTCGGTTGATTAATTGCTTATTTTGGTTGTTTCTCAACATGCATATATACTTTTCCTATTTAATTTTACCGTTTGATTCAGCCGAAACGGGAAAAATACGTGTTCATATATGGAGGCAGCGACAACTGGGTCCAAAAATTCACAAGTGGAGTGAATAAACTGAAGAAGAATAAGGACATAGAAGCAGCAGATGTGGAAATAGATTACCATAATCTAGGAAAAAGAAGTCCCAGCAACGATGTTTTCAGCTTCTGGGTGAGCGTAGAAAGGAAGAGCCAGAAAAACAAGCAGCACAAGGATCCCCTCAACTGCGAAATCCAAGAGATTGCAAGAAACTTGCTGTGCCTCAAGAGAGATCCACAGGGATGGGTCATTCTCACCAAAGGCAGAAACATCAAGCTCTTTGCTCATGGCGACCCCATGTATCAAACCCTTTCTCAATTCCAGAATTGGAAGGATAAAGTTCCCATCAAAGAGGGGTTTGACATTCCATTGACGGAATACTATCATAATAAGGAAAACGAGATATCTGAACGTCAACAACCTTGCTCCGTGATCAATAGCTCAAGTGTCATTGCAACAATTACCTGCCCAAATCCTACTTGCGGCCGTGTCATGGAGGTTACTTCCGTCAATTACAAGTGCTGCCACCGTGATCATGATGATCCCAACTACTGCGGTTACTGAATTTCAATTTGCTTTTCCAAGCTTGCTTTAATTAATGCTTTTTCCTAGTTAGTTGTTACTATATAATTAAGAAATTAAAGTATGCGTGTTTATGTCAAATACCAGCAAATTTATCTTTGACAAATATTATGTTAAAAAATGCTAAAGAGTAGCCCCCTTTAAAAATGCATGGCCTCTCCTATGGCCCATGAGCTATATTACCATAAGTAAAAAAAGAAAGCTTAATCCATGACGATTAAAGATCACTTCTTTAATATCCAAAAAAAAAATGTTTAATTATTCTCTCCTATAGTTTCGCGAAATTTTCAATTAGATCCCTCTACTTTTTTTCCTTTTAATTGGGTCCCTGCACCAAAATTTTTTTTTTAAATTAGATCCCTACCGTAATAAAACCGTTTGATTTAACAGAATATTCCATTCCTAAATTGAATATTCTCTCAATTTTTTCTAAATTCATAAATTGTGTCTCCCTTTTTATTTTGAAGATGACAAAATTAACCCTTTACTCTTCTTCCACCTTTCTGTCTCCCTCCTCTACTCCAGCCTCTCTCTCTCACCTTCATTCTCACCATTTTTTTCTTGAAAAATCACGGATTTTGGAGTTCTGAACTTCGATAGTCCTGTATTACAGGGACGATCGTGGCCGACTGGATTTTACAGCCATAGTCGGAGACAGAAGCTCTGAAATATCGTCTTTATTTGGATTTTAGACATAGATTCGCATTTCTGCAGAGCATAGGAACTGAAATCGGGAAGCTTTCTCCGTCTCATGCGACAGGGGAACCAGATTTAGGTGAGAAACTAAACAAAGTTAATCAGAGCTGGAACTGTGTGCGTTTGATTCTCCTCATTGCAACCTTGCAGCGGTGAATCCAATTTTGATGTTCGTTTCTATCTGCTGGCTATAGCTTCTCTGATTCATCTCTTTTTCTCTCCTTCCTTACATTTTCTTCTTCTGTAGGAAATCGAAAACTCGCTTATTTATTTTCATTACTCCTTTGCGGTTTCCTCGATCTCTTTTTCTCATTTCTATTTTGGTGGCTCTCTCTGTTTTCATTCTTCTTATTCTTTAATATCAATTAATGGCTTGCAAAAATCTCTTTTCATTTTTCCCTTTTCTGTATTTATAACTTCTTCTTCCACCTCCTTATTCGATTTTTTCACATTGTCTTGGTTTTAGAATTGGGGGAAAACAATTCGAACTTAGAGGCTCCGATTTTTAATGTAAAACTGGATTACCAAAAATATTTTAATAATATTTGCACCTCCCTCATTTGTTTGCCATTGTCCATCTTTCGATGCTGACTCAATAAAGCTGTAAAAGATGCTCACGTCTCACGCCTCACACAATTCTCATCTCTTTTATCCTTTTTCTATTCATTGGAAATCGTAGACACTTGGATGCACATCTCGTATACTATTAAGTTCAAAATCAAAGCCAATCTCAATTGCTTACATGAAAAAAGATGTAGCAAAATTGATTGTGTTAAAAAATTCTGATTATGAGTTTTAATTATATATGTATTTTGTTTCTAATTAAATAATTATGTCATGACAAAAATTCTATTTTTGATCATGCTAAAAATTAATTATGGCAAAAATTTTAGTTTTAAATTTGTGTTGTAAGACCATTTCTGCCATGAAAGAAGGGAGCTTGTTGGTAGAAAAAGGGTGGAGACAGAAAAAGAGGTCGAGAAGATGATGGAAGTGAGGGTGAAAAAAAGAAGAGAAGGGGTGAGGGTAAATTAGTAAATTTATATTTTATAAACGTTTTTTTAATTTTTACCGTTAATAAGGACTTAATTAAAAAATTTAATATGGTATAGGGACCCAATTAAAAGGAAAAAAAAAGTATAGGGATCTAATTGAAAATTTTGCGAAACTACAAAGACCAACAGAGTAATTAAACAAAAAAAAGAAACGATCACTTCTTCAATACAAAAAAAAAATCACTTCTCTTTTTCCACTTTTTTATTTTATATGGAGAGAAGTTTGGTGTGATACCGCGTTATGGAGAACATGGGTGCTTTACCTGCATGTGATGTCAGAAGTACTGAAATCGGACGGAGAGATAATTTGGTGGTAGGAACTCGGACGGTCCGATTAGAGGGCACAACTCGAACCGTCTGATTTGTGCGGTCTCAGCCACATGTTGCGCGTTCATTGCCCTCCAGAGCGGTGCCCCCTTATACCAACATGCTTCCTGGAACCTCAACTCACTTCCTCCGTGTCACTTTCATAGTGAACCCCAGTAGCAATCCCTTTCCTCGCTTTTTCTTCTTCAGCCTCCAAAACCCCTTGTTCTTCATGCAAACTTGAAGAAAAAAATTCACAATGCCAAAAAAATAAAAATATAAAGATGTTAGTCGTCATGAACTTCATATTATACATTATCTCAGCCACCCTGGTTATGTAAGTTTAGTTTTTAAATTTTTTTTATATTTCAGATTTATTATTATTATTTTTAGAAATTTAGGAATATATATTTAAATGAAGTAAATATTATATGTTATAGAATTATTATTATTATTGTTAGAAAATAAATTTAGGAACATATAGGTTAAGAAATTGTGATTATCGTTAGAACTTAGGAATTTATTATTGAAAGTATATATATATATATATAGTTGATTAGTGAACTTTTTAATTAATGATAATTGTTAGGATTTGTGTATTATTGAGTGTAATCAAGTTGTCTATTTAAGTTTGTCTAGAATGATACAATAAGAAGGGTATTTATAGGGGTAAGAGAATCGTAATAATAAAGACATAATCTCCTATAATAAATATTCAGATATACTAAATAATATTAATTGATCCTAATTGATCATAATTATATTCTAACATCCCCCTCAAACTCAAGTGACAACTTGAGTTTAAAATTTATTTAAAACAACGAAATAAAGAGAAAAAAAGAACTACATAAACTGATAAAACGGGTGCAGACGGAACTGCCACGAGAAAATACAGACAGAACTGCCATGAGAGAACATAAACAGAACTGCCACAAGAGAACGTAGATGGAACTGCCACGAAAGAATGTAGACGAAACTGTCACGAGAGAACGCAGATGGAACTGCCGAAAGAGAGCGAAAATTATATGATTTCTTCATGAGAATAGGTAAGCAGCGGATGACAATGGTGTTTGATCTTTCGACTCGGAAAAATACAAGACAGAGAAAACAGGCTAGTCGGTGAGGTGAAAAAGTATCAATGGAGTGACAAAAGGTAAGAAAAAATGGCATAGAAAAAAGTACAAAAACTGCGATGATTTCATCGCAAAGAAAACAACATATTTTCTTCAAGGAGGATACCATGGCTCTGATACCATATTAGAAATAAGAGACAAAAATGGAGGAAAGATTTGTGTATTATTGAGTGTGTTCAAGTTGTGTATTCAAATTATCTATACAAGTTGTGTGGAATGATACAATATAGAAGGGTATTTATAGGGACTAAAAGAATCGTAATAATAAAGACGTAATATTCTATAATAAATATTTAGATCTACTAAATAATTCTAATTGATCCTAATTGATCATAATTATATTCTAACAATAATATTTAAATTAATGTAATGTGATAGATTAGTAAAAATATATGTTTAGAATATTTTGTAATAATTTCAGAAATTATAATTAATTATTACGTTTAAGTTGTATAATTTTTAGAAATGATTTGGGGAATTTTGAGTAAATTAGGTAGAATTTTTTGTAATAATTTTTTGTTTGTTGTTAGATTTTTAATTGACATAAATATGTTAGTATAGATGAGGGTTTAATGAAGTGAAATTTTATTAGTTAAACTAGAATTGGATTTATTTATTAGTTATTATTAGTAGTAAGGTAGTTTGTTGTTAGTGACTAAATAAATAAATAAATATGTAATTCAATGCTCAAGTTGAGAACAGAATGAGTAAAATATGTATAATAATAATATCGTAATTTTTTATATTTTAAAAAGCATTCAAAATAATTTATAGGATTGTTAATTAAATTAAGCAGTTAAGTTAATTACTCGGAGCTTTAGTAAATTAGATTAAGTAAAATCATTTGTTTAAATTGAATTTAGTAAAATTATATATCATAGCTTTGTGATTTCAATTATTATGTCTTGTTTAGTTAATTATGAAAATTACTTAATAATGATAGTTAATTAATTAGTAGGTTAGGTTAGTCATATATGATAATTACTAAATTAGCTAATTAACAAAAAGTTTAGCATAAGTTTAATAAATTAGTTGCCCTAGTTAGATAATTATTATCTTTTAGTAGTAAATTAAGAATTGTTAATGATTTGACTAATAATCTGATATGTTTTTATAGAGTTTACGGTATTTGATATGTGATCACCCACTCTCTCCGGATTGATACAATGATAGGGTTGAGGAGCATTTACGGTTTACTGGTTTCTTGCATGTTTTTCAAATTGGAGTAGTTTAATGTCAGAAAGTACTGGTAAATACTCTAGTCGAAAGGTGGCATCCAAACACACATACCTTTCACCTTCCTGCTGGTGAATGTGCTGTGACACTAGAAGATGTTGTTGTTATTCTTGGTCTTCCAACAGACGATTTTCCAGTTATAGGGATGACTATGAATAGTTTTAAAGCCTTAGAGGCGGAGTGTTTGCAGCAATTTGGGGTTGCACCGAGAAAGTCGGACTGTAGAGCAAGCTGCATAAAACTGACATGGTTTCGAGATCTAAAAGAACGATTACAGTTGGTTGACGAAACCAGCATGCAGAGGTACGTGAAGTGCCACATTATTTTATTATTTGGTACAGTCTTGTTTGGTGACAAGTCTGGGACATCTATGCACTGGAAGTTCCTGCCTTTGCTTTGTGATTTTAGCAGTATCGAACAGTACAGTTGGGGATGATCTGCATGCCTGGCACACCTGTTAATAATGAACTTCAATGTAATCTTTCCATAATTACTTTCAAACTCTTCCTCACTGTCATTGTTGTAATCTTTCTATTCAATATTTCGGCCGGCTTCAGATTGTTCGAATTCAACATACACCTCAATGAACGATATTTGAGTGCGACTTTCAATGTACATTGAAAACATCTCTTGCATGCTCACTTCATCAGTTACATATTTCGTCTGAAATTGAACGAATCCACCAAATACCGGTATGGAATACCTGTATAAAATACATGATATTCTCCTAGACAACCCAGATTCTATCTTCTCACAAATCACACCTTTTCGTTCCTCGAATGAGATTGTGAATGGAATAACAATATCTAACGGATTTTCACAAATAAATTTCACTCCTTCAACTGTTTGTAACAAAATCTGACCAAAATAATATACTTTGAGTAAGACTCTATCATCCATTTTTCTCACTCACATGAATAAACTTCAAAGTCAAATTATTTTTCTTCGTTCGAAAGAACAGAGAAAGATAGATGGAGGTGCTGAGGGAAGAAGACGATGAATTGAACTACTCTAATCAGTCCAATACGAGCTACCCACACTTATATAATGTTAAAAAAATATATTATAATCAACTCGGACCCAGCGATTACCTTTAACGTATTCAAAAAAAATATTTACTAACCAAATTCGGAGGTCCGATTTGATTTTAGAGAAAAAAAACTAATCAGACGGTCCGATTAGTCACTCCTGAAATTCAAATTCCCCCCCCCTCACAACTCGGACCATTCGATTTAATTATCCTATTTTTTTTGCACAGAATTCGAATAGTCTAATTTCTTTCACCGGGTTTCAGCAAAAACTGTCCCACATCTATGTATAACACCCCATATTCCATATCAACACATAACACACATATGACTGACATATCTAAAATAATGAACTCTCTTTTTCAGTATTGTGAAATGCAGCAATTAAAAAAGATCACTTCTCTCTTTTTTTCAAATAAAAAACAAAATGTCATTCTATATATTATTATCATTACAAGATAGCAATAGTCTTCAGTCTTCTATTATTATTCTCATTTTCTTTTGCAAGTTACCGGGTTTCAGTCCCACATCTATGTATAACACCCCATATTCCATATCAACACATAACACACATATGACTGACATATCTAAAATAATGAACTCTCTTTTTCAGTATTGTGAAATGCAGCAATTAAAAAAGATCACTTCTCTCACTTCTCTCTATAAAAAACAAAATGTCATTCTATATATTATTATCATTACAAGATAGCAATAGTCTTCAGTCTTCTATTATTATTCTCATTTTCTTTTGCAAGTTATTTTTTTATTAATTTTTTAACAATATATATATTTATTTATCTATCTTATATATATATATATATATATATATGAAGGTT
>NC_029793.2:115567174-115579614 GCF_000816755.2 Arachis ipaensis | reverse complement strand
TAAAAAAATAGGATTAAATTTATGACTCCTTTTTGAATTTTTTTGCTTTTTGTTTTTAACTAGAATTGAAACTTAGTTGTTAATGCGTCTGTTAAGACAAAATTTAAGAGACAATTTTATTTTGTCTCTTCATAAAGCGTTCAGAAATAGAATAACTAGTTACTTTTGGATAGTTGTGACTTCTGAAAAATATACAATGCAGGAGACATTTTTATTTTGTCTCTTAACGGAGTGAAACAAAAAAATAATAGAGAAGAAAAAATTACCTAGTCATATATCCTGATTCAGCCACTATGTGATATGTAACCTACATCCGATCTCTCCCACGATTATGAAAGAATTTTCACTATCTTTCACAAAAATTATAAACATCAACTTTTTTAGGATTCAATCCAATCCTATATAAAATAAACCCAACTTTTACCTAAGCTAAATTTGATTTGGTTCACTTTTTAAATTTTCATCCATTAAATATTCACCCAACTTAAAAAAAAATACTCATCAAACAAATTTTCGACTTTTAAACCTAATTAAATAATGTTTGTATGTCATTACCAAAAATGATATTATTATTTCCTAAACTCAACCTATTATATATAAGTCCAATATATTTAGCATGAGAAGAGGCTAAATTAAAGTAATATATCCATATAGATATCAAGATTTAGTAGAAAAAAGTGAGTAATAAAAATAAAGATGGAACCTGGATTTATTGTGTCAGATAGTTTGGTATTTGAAAAGTAGGTCTGATTAGTAGTAATGAGATAAAAAATTAATTATAATTTTATTTATATATATTTTTTGCTGCTTAAATAACACAAAAATAGTATTTAACCTATTATAATTCTTACAATTCTGCTAGAAAATTAAGTGGGGGTTCAGCCAACTCCTGCCAATTTTTTAATGGACTGGATCTTAAAGCTCATCTTAATAAAAATAAGTTAATATACACGAATGCTTCTTCTGCTAAGTATCATAATGTTTCTTTTTCATACTAAATGGATGTTCTTTTATATATTTTTCGAATTTTTTTATATTTCAAATGTGAATATCTCTTTCTTTAAGAATTTCATAATTTTTTTAAAATCTTATAGATATGAAATATAACTGGATATTTCTTTTATTAAGCATTAGGATGTTTTTTTTCATATTAAATGAATATTTTTTTTATATTTCTGTAATTGTTCAAGAACAACTCGTGCTCCACCACTCTTTTTTTAAACAATTTCTGAAGCAGAACCAAGTGTAAGGCAGAGACCGATTATTGGATGTGATGGAATCGCGATTTGACCGATTCGAAGACCTGTGAGATGCTCCAAAGAATCAATGCATGAGTGGATTCCATGAGCAGGGCACTCCGATCCGTCACAAATGGAGTTCTCTAGCGTCGCACTAGGGCGCCAGTGGCTCGCAGGGGAGAACCGCGCCGGAGCAGTGGAGAAAACTGGAATTCTGATTTTTTGCAATGAGGATGGGATGACTTGGATTGAGCGTTTGGAGCAGCAGTTCTTGCTCAGAGCAGTGCGAGAAGAGGAGTGGGTCGCGGTTGCGATGTTCGTCATGGAAGGCCGCGCGTTCACGTGGTTCCGATGCTGACAATGAGAGAGAAGGGTCTGTCTGTGGTTGTTGGAGATGGGTAGATTAATGTGGAAGAGAAAATGAAGATTTTTATAGGCTTTAATTAGGTTTATTTAATCAATTTTAAACTTTTTAAATTTTAAATTTAAAAAATTTAAAATTAATTATTAATAATTATAATTAATTGAGTTGTTCAATTCTTGACTAGTTAGGAGTTAGTTCCATATACTTTTTCTCCATTTTATTTAATTTCCTCTAGTACAATAACAATTACGTTAGTTGATTTTTTACCCATGATTATGAAAGTGTGTTCCATTGAAATAAATTAAGCATGATTTTGAAAAATGCTTCTCTGTTTCATTCTTTCATATGAGTATTAGTGAGTTTGAGATATAAAAATATAATGGTGTCATTTATGTGAGTGAATGATCCCGAGACCAATAAATTGAGTGTTCGTGATAAAATTTTAGAAAAAATTTGGAGTGAAAAGTGGCCTTCCATTCATCATTTCAGAATTTTTGGGTGTATTGCTTATGTCCATGTTCCAGATCAATTAAGGAAGAAGTTAAAAAGGTTAGAAGTGTATCTTTATCGGTTATAGCACAGACTCAAAAGCATACAAGTTATACAATCCAGAAACAAAGAAAGTGACCATCAGTAGAGATGTGACATTTGACGAAAAAGACATGTGACACTGGAACACAAAGACAGAAAAGCAGTCTATTGTAATTTCAAATACATGTGATGAAGAAGAAGAAAGACAGTCAGACACAACTGAACAACCAAAATCATCTAGAAGACCTCAAAGATAGTGGAGACTACTTGCTAGATTAGTAGATTATGAAGTTAGCAATGACAACGATCCGTTCGATGAAGAAATCATAAATTTTGCTTTATTTTCATATTGTGAGCCATTGAACTTTGAAGAAGCCTCTAGAGACAATAATTGGAAGAAAGCAATGGATGAGGAGATTCATGCTATTAAGAAGAATGACACATGGCCGGGAGCTGACAAATTTACCGGCAAATAAAAAGCCTATTTTAGTAAAGTGGCACTACAAGACATACGGAGGGTGGCGGCAAAAAATTCCCAGCCTTTCACCTTGCCGCCGCAAAACAAGTCTGCGGAAGAAGAAGGATCCCCAACATCAGTAGTGGCTGCACCAAGACACGTCGCTAGGTGAGGATCTTATCATAAGTCAATTTTTCAATTCCCCTTTTTATGTTATAACCATTAATTGATTCCCCCAAAATTGCAAGAACCCACGAAAGGAGCTTGGTAGCGCACGAAACATTCCCGTCGCTGCTCTACCATGTGCCATTGCTGCCAATCCATCATCCTCTCTCTGGCGTCTAGCTTTTGCCTCTCACCCACAGTTCCTGAAACCCATACCCCCTCATCCACGGTCTGTGAAATTCCTAACCTTTGCTCCACCCTGCGCCTCTGTGGGTTGTTGAGTTGCGCAGCTGCCATCCGTGCTTCTCTCATCGGCGTCGAAGTTTCCCATCTTCTCAATCGTGCGTGACACCATTACACACTCCTCCACCGTGTGACAATCTGAGTAATCGCGACTTCTCTCCTGTCACTGGTTCGTTCTTCCACATTGATATTTTCTTCTTGTTTTCATTCTTGGTTCAGAATTTGTCTATATCTTCTATTAATTAGGGTTAATTGCTGCTGTTTAGAGTTAGGAATTTGAAGGTTCCACTTTTTTTTAGTTAATGGGTGCTTTGTATTGAAATTGATAGTTAGAGTAAATAAATGAAAAAAGGGCCATTATCATTATTAGAGGAATGGTCAATTTGTCATGGATCGTGCTTCCTATTTTTGGAATTGGAATCATTAAACAAGAGGGGCTTAGGTGCGTGTATAGATCAAAACAAAGAAACGCTAAGGTTTTCATGCTGATTCCATTATGCTCTTTGTATGCTATTAACATCTATGTTCTGCTTCTGAGCTTGGAAATTTGTAGCCACTATATAATTACATTCTAGAGAGTTTGGAAAAACTGAATTCGTGCTGTTTTAATGCAGATTGATTTGAAACTGAAAGTGTGTAGAGGATCTTCAACGAAGAAGATTCTGGTGTAGGAAGCGACGTCGTTTGGTGTCAAGACTGTGATTCTTGAAAATTTGGCAATGCAGCATACAATCCAGTCGTCGGTGTCGGCTGCTAAGTACTGTGCAAAGAAATTGGCAAAGTTTGTCTTTGTTTTCGTGCAAAATTGCGTTCAGCAGAGAATCTTATAGAGCACACTCTGATCAAGGTTAATTTTTTTTCAACTTTATTATTTGTTATGAGTATAATAATTTTTATTTATTATTATTGTTCTTTTTATCTTTTGCCTATATGAGATGTAGAATTGATCATCCTCTTGGTTAGGAAAAGGAAAATTATAAGAAGAAATTGAGAATGATACAACCATGAATTTTTAAATTTTTTTTCCAATTTTGCTTTCTCCACGGCCGACATGCTAGCTAGTTTCTTGTAGCATCTATATCTAAGTAAAAACAAGTCCACTTGTATGGTGAAATGGTTTCTCGAAATAAAATATAAAATGAGCAAGCAAATTATTTTTTTCTCTACCAAATAATTCTTGTATCATTGTAAGAAGTTCCCTCAATCATAGAAAATAAAAGGCAGTTCCTTAACATATTTTATTCTTTCTTTCATCAACCAATTTTAGAATACATTAAGATTAATTGAATAGTGAAAACTAGAAATTTGTCACAGGTAATTTGTGACACATACCCATATTACATATAATGTGAGTAATCTTTTCCTCATCTGAATACACTCTTCTAGCTCCCTCAAAATTTTTGTAGTTCTTATATTATAATTGTAATATTTTACACATTCTTAAAACGATTCAGATTTTAGAGGGCAACAACAAAACAGAAAATTACACCATTAAATAAATCAGAAAAATTATAGCATTGTTCTAGTTATTATTGTGATTTCTTATTGTTCAAATTCATAAATTATTCCACATTACATATTGCTATGTTAGCAATGAGATTTATTCCGGCAACAAGCCTTGCAAGATCAAGGTACTAACAATATTTCGGTAAGAAACATACAATCATTAGTATGCATAATCCATTGCCTATTTCATGTTTTGTGGCAGTGAAAGAGAAACTAGACCTGCTATATCTTTGTTAGAACATATCTAAGGTTTAATTCTTATTCATTATTGGTCATTGGCCCCTGGTACAATTTGATGCTAGAGGCTGACTTTTGTGCCAATAGAAAATAAATAGTAAGATGGGCTTGTATGTAATAATGTTGTCTCTTTGTTGTATTGAATTCTTGAGTTTTGAAAGAAGTTCCTCAATCTAATTCATTTATGTGTTGACAACTTGTTAAAAATTGGGTTATGATCATATTTCAATCTTGTGTCTAATTTTAACTATTAACATAAGAACTAACGGCTCAAATCTTCTATGATATATAACTTTATTATATATAGAATTGGAGGCAATAACGAATCAGGGTAAGTGTTATGTTAAATGCAATTACAATAAAACAAAGGTGAATAAACTTTTCTCTACTTGCCACTTACACATGAATCAGAAAGGATAAAAATAAAGGAAAATGTATAGCTTAGCTTGTTCATGAAGACACATACTAGCGCTTGAATAATTTTGGGACTTTATGGAGTCTAAAAATGTATACTTTGGAGAGATACTTAATTTTACATTATTCTATTTCTACTATGAAATTTGTTCTGAGACTTTGGAAGATTGATATTCATATTTTCTTGTACACACTTACATTTTTTTCATTTGTAGTTACATATTTTTTTGTACACACATACATGGTTGTATATGTCTTCTCTATCAATAATTTCAAAAAAAAGTATATTCATAAGAAATATTTTCATGTTTCAGTACTACCATGTTTTTCATTCTTAGTTTTTCCTTTTACATGAATTTTAGTGCCATGCTTGACTAACTGATAGATGCCAATTTGTGATTAATTGATAGCATTTTGTGATTCCTATGGTAAAATTGTATTCTCCCTACTTTTATTATTTATTTTTCTTGAATTCAGTTCTATCCATAATTATGTTAATATTATGGATAAAAATATAAAAGAAAAACATATTCAAAGATGGCTCACATAGCATTAATCTGTCTTATTTGTATATGCATTCACATGTGCTAGTTCTTTGTCTTTGATATGCTATTGTATATACATCTATATCTCTCTATCTTGTTCCACATATGGTTGGACTTTGTTCATATAGCTGGTAAATTAACATTTTTTGTTTTAAGATAATTCCATAGAGAAATAAAAAGGGAGAATTTCATTATATACATTCAAACTATTTTAAAATAAACATAACAGTGGATATATAATTACTCTATTCTCTTCCTCATTTTTTAGTTAACACGCAAATAAGGGTTGAAAATACAATTTGAAAATTCTGTTCAAAATACAATTTGAAGATTCTGTTCTTTGTACATTATGATTGTTTAGTTGTATTATTCATTTTAATTATTTTTTAATTCTAACTTTTCTTCCTGTTTTCTTTTTCATTTTTTAAGGAAGCTTTTCTTTATCTTTTCATTTTTTAGACTTGAAACCAGCAATTCTTTCTACCAGTAATTTAAATTTTGCCATGAGTAAGCCTCTTCCCCAATACCTTTCGTGTGCTACATGTTATCCGAGATGCAAGTAACTTTATTTCTGTTTCCGTTTTGCGTTATTCTGGCGCACCCTACAGGGTTTAGCTTGTAATAAATTGTTGAATTTAACTCGTATATTACCCTCCCATCTCTGATAAATTGTGACTAGTTCTTCTAACACAGTCCCTTTTTTATTTTTTATTTTTAGTTTTATGTCCTTATTTACTACTTATTCATTTGTTTGTACTATTTCATTAAATTAGATATTGATAAGAGTTAGATTAAAAAGCCACAAGATAGTACAGAATATAGAAAAGGTCTGAATAGATTCTTTGACTTTGCATTTGCCAATGCATCATCTGATGGGATGATACATTGTCCATGTCCTTTGTGTGGGTTCCGATTTTTCCAAACTAGAGAGGATGCATACGATCATCTGCTGATAAAAACCCTTTTCCCTAATTATACATTTTGGTTACATCACGGTGAGAGGATCGTAGACGAGAGCTCCAGCGGTAGAGAAGAATTAGAACCCATTGGAAGCTCAGGAGGTCCAATATGTGACATGGTCCACAAGGCATTCAACTTTCCGGGACTGCAGGGTGATGATGAAGACTTGATGAATGAACATGTCAGAGATGGTGCTGAGGGGTTGCCATACTTATCCGACCAACCTAGCCACAAGGCTCGTGGCTTTCATGACTTGCTTGAGGATGGCGAGCAGGAATTATATCCGGGATGCTCAAGATTATTCTCGAAGCTATCTTTCTTGGTGAGGTTGTACCATATAAAGTGCATGTGCGGAGTGAGTGACAAGGCTTTCAGTTTGATTCTAGAGCTATTGGGGGACGCCTTTGAGCATGCAAAGATTCTGAAGACCTTGCATGATGTCAAGAGGATCATAAGGAAGCTCGGTATTTAGTACAAGAAGATAGATGCATATCCAAATGACTGCATGCTATACCAGAGCTCTGACCAAGACCTGTCTAGATGCAAACGGTGTGGGACATCCAGATGGAAGCAAAAGAATAGGAAGAATTCTTTAGTGAGGATCAACGTCGTTGTCAAGAAGAATGGGAAACCTCAAGCGGCGATGATTCTTCATTACTTTCCTCTGACTCCACGGTTGCAGTGATTATTCATGTCCAGCAAGACATCCATGGACATGTTGTGGCACATGAGAGGAACTAACTCTGACGGTTCTTTGAGGCATCCCAGGGATAGCGAGGCCTGGAACGCATTTGACAGGAGATATACTGACTTTTCTGGTAATCCGCACAGTGTTTGCTTAGCCTCTGCCAGTGATGGCTTCAATCCTTTTGGGAACCTCAATTCAAAGTACTCAATATGGCCAATGATTCTTATTCTGTAACACTTACTCCCCTAGATTTGCATGAAACAAACCAACTATATTCTCTCCATGATTGTGCCCGGTCCTAAAATACCTGGCAATGACATATATAGACCTACAACCCTTGATCGATGAGTAGAAGTAGTTTGTGGGCCGGTGTTAATACGTACGACGCTAGTGAGAAGAAAACCTTCATATTATCTCAGTAATTATTATTATTATTATTATTATTATTATTAACACTAAAACGCTAACACACTTAATAACAACAGCCTTTTATATATATTGCTATTCCTATTTTGAAATAAGCCTCAGCATGCCCTAATCTGTCTTCCCCAATCCTTATACACTGTCCTCCACCACATCCCTAACTCAGCCGTGAATCCAATGAACCAACTCTTCACCCAAAGAAGCTCTTACCTCTCGCGCTCTCGCCTGTCCTTACTATCACCGACGAGGACTGCTCATCTCGCATCGCCATCTCGGACTCTAGAAGCTGCTTATTGCGTCACCGTCTCTGCCCGCGTGGTCGTCATTGGTTCTGGCCTGCTGCTGGCCCGTCCTCTCTTCTCTGGTAAGCACCAATATTTCTTTCAATTTGTGATGTTAAAATGTGATTATGTAGGTGTTCTTATAGTTAATGAACTTTGTGCATGTATCGATCTTTGTACGATGCTCCTTTGTCTTTTGATCAAAATTCGTAATATTTAGAGAGTTGAGAAATTTGATCAAATTTCTATTATGATAACCAATGCTATTATGAACCTTCCAATTAATCAAGTCTCATTTTTTATGAAATCCTAGCCCCATTAACTTCACCAACACACACAGATAATTTTGATGAAATCATACTCCAATTAATCATCTCCTCTGTAACCGAAAGCAACCTCGCCTATCTATTTCTTTGATTTGTATATTTGGTCAATTTGTGATTACTTGTCCTTCTTTCATTTTTTAAAATCATCTTAAGTAGGATTCAAAACCCAAATCAATTGTGGGGATGATTAAGAATAACTGGGAAAAAAATTTGAGGTGCCTATTGCCTACCATGGAAAAAATGCATGACAACTAAAAACTAACTAGCAAAATGAACTCTCCAAGATACTGAAAAATAATCTAATTATGAACCAATTTATACACGGTTATATGCTTATTTGGGTTGATATGCTTCTTTTTCCTTATTGTTTCCGTTTAGTTTCCTTTAAAAATAACATAAAGAGTATACATGCTTATAACTATGTGTTGTGCTGGTTAACTCCTTGCATTGTATAATTGTGTTTTTCTGGTTAATTTGTATAAACATAACTTACCAGCATTATGTGTTGTTGGAGATAATGTGATTGATTTTTTTCTGCAACCTGGTATTAAGAATTTAAGATGGCTAGGAATGGTCATTACACGAAAAGACCAAAATTAGGACCAGGATGTCAGCAACCTCAAACGGCTCTACTTCCGGCTTCAGCTGTCCACCACGATGACTCTCAAAATCCCCGGCTAGTGATGATAGTGTCCCTGCAACCTCACACCAGTTCCGTCCATTGCACAGTGAACTAAGGCCTGCTCCACAGACGAGCACAAATAGCATTCAGAACTCGGAGCCAGGCCATGTAAACTTGGACGCTAATGCAACTAAGGTAGATTCTCTTGATCAATAAGTTGACGACCTCTTTGTTGCTTCTGGAGCTCAGAGTCGCAAAGGATACAAGACTACAAAGTTTTGGATGGTTAAGATCATCGGTAACATATTTAATAATTTTTCTTTGATCAATTTGCGCTTGACTCTATGTTATTTATTAGTCTTCGTGCATGCTGTTCACAACAGAGGCACATATAAGGTATTATATTTGGCTTATAGATTCTGATGGCACAATCAAGCCGGCAAAATTAAGTGTGAGGGAGGCTATAGAATGGCCTAATGGTAGAAGGATCATGCTCAAGTTCAACAACAAAAAGCAGGCAATTGGAGACGAAGCTGAACTGTTGAGTGGCGTTCTTGGTCTACTAGGATCTGACTATGGAAAATTTCTTATTTGTGAAGAAAGTTGGCATAAGATTACCACTAAATACAAGTTTTATAACGAATGTGTTAAGGTAAAAGTTTATATCCATGTTGAATTAAATCTGCTTATTTGTTACAATTATTAACAAATTATATTATCTATGCAACAAATTTTCCACTTTGATGAAGATAGTAAAGGAACTATCAAGAAAGATATTTTAAAAAGTATGGGGAAGTCCTGGAAGGATACAAGACTGAGGTTGTATGATGCTTATTATGAGCCAACATCAACGACTGAACAAAATATTGAGAACCGTCCGCCGAAAATTGATCGAGAGCATTGGAGATGATTCCTTGACTATCGCTACAAAGTTGAGACGTAGGTAAAAATAGTATATCATTGGTACACAATAATACAATCACAATTGCATTGAGTCTTTTTAAATCAGTTTCTAATCGCCCTTTATCTCTGATGGACCAATAGGAAAAGTGCATAAAAAATGCGATAAATCGATGAAAATAACTATATACCCAAACTGGCGGTTTGAAAAGCTTAGCACGGCGGAGGGAAGAAGAAGTAGTTTACTTTTTTATTCACTCTTTGGACTTGTACTTTACTTTTTTATTCACTCTTTGGACTATCTCTATGTCTACCTTCTTCTAGATTGTATGGAATACGGTAATGGCATAAACCTTGTTGTTACAATCGGAACAACAAGGAAGGAGACTTAGTAGAGGAGAGTTATGGATCAAAGTGCACAAAAAAAAGATAGCTCTTATATCAATGATGAAGCAAGAGCAATTGGTGTAAGTACTACTTATTATAATTGATCTTTAAAATTAGGGTTAAGTACTGAAATCGTCCCTAAGGTCTGGGGTGAAAATCAAAATCTTCTCCGACCTTTTTTTGTTATTAAAATCATCCTCAACGTTACAAAACGTTATAAAATCGTCATTTTCCACTTCAATTTTATTTTTTTACCATGTTACCCTTCATTATTAATAAAAATAATAAAAAATAATATTAAAAAATTAAAACAAAAACAATCACCACGGCGCAAACGGCGAAGACACGGTGCTTATAACGCCGGTGCCAAGGTTCCCGGACAAGAGCGACGACACGGCGGAGATGAAGATTTGCCTCTCGAAGGTATACAAGGTGGAGAAGGTTGAGCTGAGCGAGGACCGAATGGTGGCAGGGAGCACAAAGGGCTACAGAATGGTGAGGCCAACAAGAGGCGTGGTTGAAGGAGCGTGGTACTTCGAAATTAGGGTTTTGCATTTGGGGGAAACAGGGCACACACAGTTGGGGTGGTCCACTGAGAAAAGTGACTTTGCAGGCACCGGTTGGTTACGATGGGAGTAGTTTTGGGTATAGGGATATTGATGGGAGTAAGGTGCATAAGGCTCTAAGGGAGAAGATTTTTCTTCTCGTCGCCGCCGCCACCCTACTTATTCGTTTCTAGGGTTCGCCGCCGCTGCCGTTGCGTGGTCATCGGGAGGGGGACCTCGCCGGCGCTGCTTCTTCTTCTATGATTGTCTTTGCTTTTTCTTCTGTGACTGCCTCTGCTTCTTCCTCTGCTCTGCTTGAACTTCTGCTTCTGAAATTGTAACTTGATGATTATTGAACTTTTGGATCTGAAAACTGAAATTGTAGTTGATGATTATTGAATTATTGTTTATTGAAATTGATGTGATTATTGAAATTGTTATGCTTCTTCTGCCTCTGATTTTTTGTTGATTTATTTTATTTTGTGAATGTTGCTGTTAATTTGTTTTGTTATGAGTAATGAATGGCTATGGTGGCAGTGGTGATGGTGGTGAGGAAAGGGAGAGGAAGGAGGTGGAAGGAGATTGGGTGAGTGAGGGAGTGGGGTGAGGGAGTGAGGGAGTTACGGGAGGGGAGGGGAGGGGAAAGGGGGGAGTTTGTTTTAATTTTTTAATGTTATTTTTATTAATAATGAAGGGTAATATGGTAAAAAAATAAAATTGAAGTGGAAAAGGACGATTTTATAACGTTTTGTAACGTTGAGGATGATTTTAATAACAAAAAAAGGTCGGAGACGATTTTAATTTTCACCCCAGACCTTAGGGACGATTTCAGTACTTAACCCTTAAAATTATGATCTCAAATGGGTTAATAGTTTACTTCTCTATATTTTATTTTGTTTTTTTATTTCTTTACCGAATAGTTTACTTCATGAATTGGTTTGGTATTAGGTTAGAAACAGCAACAAAATGTTCAAAGATGAGTTTCTATTAATCCTAATTCATCAGCTTTTCACCACAATTTCATCCCCTTTGTCAAATTGGACCCAAAGAAGTTTTTGTTGGCTGTCCACAAATTGTGTGAAATTCTGAGGCTACGATTTGAATTAGATTAAAGGAAATGATTTCGAAATTTACTTCAGTAGCGTTATACTAAAAAATCTTTTGCTACGAGTGGAATAAGGCTACAAAGTTTGAGGTTTAGATTCTTATCTATACATAGATAGTGAAATATTCGTGTTTATTTCTTTTTCAATTGATGCTTCTTAGTTACCTCTTCCTTGTATGCTGAGCTACATTTTTAGTTTTAATTAAATTGAATATATTTGAATCGGATCTATATTGTTGATTTATGTCTGTAGAAAATACTTAAGAAAATTGAGCAACAAGATGAGTCTTCTAGTGTCTCAACATGTTTCCATTCTTCAAGTTCTCAAAATGATTCCATTGTTTATACATGACAATAATAATTTATTGTTATGAACATGTTAATAATAATGTTTATTATTTGGAAGAACTCTTTAATAATGATATTATTATTATTATTATTATTATTATTATTATTATTATTATTATTATTATTATTATTATTATTATTATTTGAATATATTA
>NC_029793.2:115555846-115567135 GCF_000816755.2 Arachis ipaensis | reverse complement strand
GTTATCAAGTAATATTAATAATATATTTTTTTTGCAGTCGATCAGGAATTTATTGCTCAAAAAACTTGATTCGCCAGAGTTCTTTAACTAGACAATTGCAGCGGCACTAGTATTTACTAGGTTTCACCACGTTTTGTGAGTAGACGAAATAGAAGGTCATTCTGCACTCCTGAGTGCCTTGGTGGAATGATGGAGGTCTGAAACCCACACATTTCACCTTCTAGTCGGTGAAGTGAATATGACGCTAGAAGACATGACACATATACTTGGCGTCCCAGTTAATGGGGAGCCCGTCACGGGTAGAACGGACAACAGTCACCAGTTTTTGGTGGAGAACTGCTTCGCTTGTTTTGGTCGGTAGGCCGGTCCGAACGATCACGTCTTGGGTAAGGTAAATCTTGCATAGGTTCGGCGGTGCGGAGACACCGAACCGTGTGACACGCAAGAGTTTATCGAGTGGTACATCCGGACTACATTTTCTGCGTGCTCGAAACGGTTGTGTTTCCAGATAAGTCTACCACTTCTTTGAACTTGAAGTTTTTTACTTCAAAATTTTCACCGGATTCCACTATACAGTTAGGGGGTAGTTAGTCTGGCACATCTGTACAGATCATTGTGTCGTACATCACGATACAGTTGTCAAGAGCTGGATGGGCAACTCGTTCTACTTTTTGTTTAGGCGTGAGAGCGTATGTCATTTCTGGCACCAATTCCTCACAATGAGCTCGTCAATGTTGGTGTTCCACTTGGACGAAGGTATTGTTTATCGTTATTATTATTATTATTATTATTGTTGTTGTTGTTGTTGTTTTTGTTGTTGTTGTTGTTGTTGTTGTTGTTGTTCTGATTACACTCATTTTAATCTTGTTTAGGTGGAGTCATTGGTGCTGGCTAAACCGATTTACGCGAAGGTCCACGACGCACTTTAGGTGACAACTCGATGACATGGGAGTTAACGAGATAGGTTTTAACAATTTATATTAAGATGCTTATTTAGAATAATAAATTTACTAATCGGCCTTGTAGTTAATGATGTGCAATTTATATGGCGGCCGTATATGGTAGTAGTGGTTCCTGACGACTTGACCGTAAATTTGTTTATGTGATCCACAAAGTCGTCGTTAGTGTCATTTGACTGTATAGAGTGGCACCCAACAGACCAAGTTAGACGACTGCAACAGCTTCAACCAGACCCAGCATTTCAACAAGCGGTTGACCGACCCACAGAACCGTGACTGGAGAGACAGAAACGGTAAATGGGTTAACATGTGGAGTTTTGGCCGCTATAATACACTGCAGTTAGGGGACGAGATTGTCAACTTTCATCCTCTCCCGGTGTACTATGAGTGGTACACACAGCAGTATGGTATCACCTACAATTCTTAGATAGAGTTGCAGGTGAAGAGGCCGATGCGAATAAACCACAGGAACAACCACCACCACCACCACCTGCTGGACCTAAGCAGCAAAATTTCCCTCATAAGCAACAGTTCTAGGTGCTGGGGTATGAGCACCAGTATCAGGCATCGGGCTATGACCAAAGGTTCATTAAGGTTTATTATCATTATTGTTACTGTTACCGTTATTAATTATTATTAATTATTATTATTTAGTTTTCGGCATATGAGCACCAGTTCCAAATGCTGGGGTATGAGAACCAGTATTAGGTGTTGGAATATGAGTAGCCATTTCTGGAGTCAGTATATGTCCAACAGTTTCAAGCACTGGTCTACGGCCAACAGGAACAGTTTTCGGTATATAAACAACAACAGGGGCCGGCGTATGAGCAGCAACAACCATATACATATGAAACCACAACCACATCATGCAATAGAACCCTACATACCACAGATGGTGATTCTAGTCAATGGTCAGTTCAGTCCGTTTGTTGGAATTGAAGACATCAGCTTATCTCAAGTCCTGAGAGACAGATTATTTATTTTCGCCAGAGTAGCAAGGCCCTGCTGCTTCTGAGCAGTCTGTTGGTTGTTGCGCCACATCAGGTCATGCAATGCCTTCTCGATGGATCAATCGCCGGATCATGTGGATCCTCATTGTCCTTCCGTACCAAGTTGTTCAATTTGAATGAATACCCGCAACAGGAAGAGGGATTTGTGGGACATAACCTTTAGCACGAGTATGATTATGGTGGAGCGAGTGCTCCGGGGATGAGTGGTTCTAATTTGTAGGACACTGGTGGTGCCAGCATGCCAAATGTCGGTGCTTTGCGTTGGTCTAGATGCTGGTATGTCTCAAGGTCATCCGTATAATTTATGGACACAGACTGCGCCCCCGGATAAATACACCCCATCTCAGTATTTGAAGAAGGCGCTGAGGAAGTAGCCTATTGCAGTTTATCTTATATTGTTTGAGTTTAGCTTTGTATTCAATGTTGTATCTCGTATTGTATATTTAGATCTTTCTATTTTTTATCGTATTTATTACTGTATGTTTAGCTTTGTTATCGTATTTTTCTGTTTGAGTTTAGCCTATTGTACTTCTTATGTAACTTCATATTTATTATTCAGTGTTTAACGCATACATAAATAAATTATGCAAATACATAAAAAGCTTACACACTAGTTTAAAATAGCTAATGAAGTTACATAAAAAATTACAATGGTCACGAAGTTATACAAAAAGTTACGTAAAAAGTTACATAGGTCATGAAGTTACATAAAAAGTTACAGACTAGTTTAAAATGCGTAAATACGTAAAAAACTTAACCAATATTGACCTTCGGTAGAGCATGGACCTACACGCTGAGGAATCGGCTACGGCCGTGTCCCTTCTGTCCACATATAGTACACTGGCGAGGACCATGCGTATCCCGCGAATCTATCTCATTTAAGTAGCAGGTTGACTTTGGTCTTCCTTTTGTTGCACGCCTCAATGTCCAATTAACGATCACCTTCACTCCTTTATATCTAGCCCACGTAGATGGCTCACCCATCGGAACAAACTCGCCTCTGTAGACCTTACAAATTTCAGGCATCTTGTACATGTCATGCACATATACTTGCCAATCAAGACGCTAGTTAGCGCAACATGCAAGAACGTGGCGACATGGAAGTCACTCGACCTAGAAATGGCCACAATCGTAGTTTCATTGCGCAAGGTTAACAGTATAAATGGAACCATCTTACATTTCGTAAACCTTAAACATCTCATTACGCCTGTCGAACCGATTGACGATAATGTTTCTTGCATGTCGAAAACTTTTTTCAACTATTTTGGTGGCAAATTCTAAATATGTGAATCCATTGTGGACACGCTCATGACCCTCGACCCTCTTCTGAGTAAATAATTCGTTTAGCCGATAGAAAGCAGACCTAATAATGGCAGTCACAGGAAGGTTGCATGCACCCTTCAGTATAGAATTTATGCACTTTCCCAAGTTTGTCGTCATATGTCCCCAACGATGACCCCGTCGAATGCCAACATCCATCTTTGAACATCGATCTCATCGCACCATTGAGTATAGGCCTCACCTCGCTCTTTAAGCCTTTGGTAGTTTTTGTACTACTCCTATTCCGTCCTAGAATAGCCTGTAGAACAAACCATGTAATCATAAGCAAATGCCACAAAATTACTATGAATAGGACCATAACAGCGAATCCAAATACCTGTGTTAACCACGAGTTTATGCAAATACGGAACCTTGAACCTCCTTAGGAAGTTGGACCCGATGTGCCTGATGCAGAACATGTGCCATGCTCTTGGTGGTAACCATGCACCGTTACTACAAGCTATTGCTGCATCGATGGAGTTATAGTTGTCAGAAATAATGCCCACACTATCAATGGTAACAACATATCCCGCATATTAGTTAGGAAAAACTCCCACACGTCTATCTTATCCTCGACTATCGCAAATGTAATAGGCACAATATTTTGGTTCCCATCTTGTGCCACCACAACTAAAAGTGCATCTTTATATTTTCTGTACAGGTGTGTGCCATCAACCTGCACCAATGGCTTGTAGTGTCTAAATGCTACAATACACGGATAGAAGCTCCAAAAACGCGATGGAGAACTCTTACACCTTGAACCTCCTCACTCCCACGGTAGATGGGGAGCGTGTTTATTTGAACATGAGACCTTGGCATCTTCGCAGTCATTGCTTTCAACCATACTGGCAGAGTCTGGTAAGAAACTTCCCAATCACCAAAAATTTTTGCGACAGATTTCTGCTTTGCTAACCAAGCATTACTGTAACTTACAGTGTAGTTGAACCTGGATTGAACTTCTGCAATAATAGATTTCACCTTTATCGGCAGGTCTGCTTCAACCAACGGCCTAATAGCATCTGTAATTGTGTCTGAGTCCAACTTGGCATGATCTTGTGAAATCATCTCCATCGTGCATCTGTGTTTGCCATTGTATCTCCTAATCTCCCAACAACCTTTCTTTCGAATCAAGCTAGCTCGGATAAACCAATCGCACCTGCACTATAACCCTTGCATTTTGCATAGAATGTCTGCATCTCTAACTCATACACAGTGTAGTCAACTCCTCTAGAGATAATGTAGCTTTTGATTGCGATATAACAGACTCTCTAGAACCAAATTCCATTCTGACACTAAACTCACCGTCTTGCGCCATAACATTGCCTTCACCTACGACATGCGAACCACCATTAGTTGGTTAAGGCAAATAAAAGAAATGGTAGTGGTAACTTTAATTAATAACCATAACATACTCATATTTGCATACTCAAAAAATTCCAGGGCATGCATGGCTTCGAGATCCAGAGTCCGCATAAAAAATGAAACACTAAAGGGGTGTTGGCTTACAATCGCATCCGCTTCATTTTGCACCGTTAGATTGTCTGCCAGGTCTCCGTCATCGTTTTCATCATCGACTTCTTTGAACTCCTCTTCACTGTCGTTATTATCTTCTTCCCAATTTATATCCTCGAGCTCATCAACATTGACCTCCTCGCCAACCGCCTCTAGCTTCGTATGATGTTCGAACTCAACGTACAACTCTATCATCGGCATGTGAAATCGGGTTTATTGATAAATACAGAACATCTGCTGCATATTTGCATCGTCAATGATGGATATTATTTGAAACCGTATCAGCCCACCAAATACTTGTACAAGATTCTTATATAAAATGTTGCTCACCTTTTTCTAAATGTGACTTTGTATGTTATCACAAAGACCATTATGCAACTCTACAAAGCTCATGGTGCATGGAATAACAAATGAAAACGGACATTCACAAACAAAAGTCACTCCTTCTTGTGTGTTTGGTATAATCTCACCGTTATAATACACTCGCAAATTTGCAATATCTTGCTTCCATAACCTCAACTTCACCTAACCCAACTTTTTTTACACAACTAATTGCCAAAAAAACTCACAACTATGAAATATATGCAAGAAAGAGGAATGAAAGTAGAAGTGAAGAACTTCGTGATGAATTGTATTTTGTATTTATAAGTAAGGTTTTCAATTAAAATATTATTTTCTATACAAAATACAACCTGTGTTTTGCAGCTTTCAAAAAAAAATCTGACAATTTAAAATGCAGCTTGCGTTTTTGAATTTCAAAAAAAAAGTAAAATAATGCCCATCTCATAAACGCCAGAAATTAATTTGGTTATGGAGACAATAATGGTGATAACCTTAAATATGGATGCATGGTGAGTTTTCCACCAATGTGGACCTGCATTGCTCAGTGACTTGCAAAAACGCAGGTAACATTTTGTAGGCGATAAAAACAAAAATCTGTAGCTCCTGCAAAATGCAGGCTGCGATTGGGCTGGGAAGGAAATAAGGTTGCGAAATTTGGCCTTCATGGTGAGAGGGGTAGTGTTGACCAGCATAGGGCTAAGCAAAACACAGGTTGCGTTTGTCAGCCCTGTATAGCCAAACGGAGGTTGTGTTTTGCAGCGTTCCTAGCTGCATGCGCGACACGTGTCATGGAGGGTGTTCACTAACGTCTTTAAAAGCCAAAACGCATATCGCTAGGGGAGCAAAGTAAAAAAATGAAGTAAGTTACGCTAAGGAAGAGTTGAACCTGAGTGAGGAAGATAGAGTGAAGAGGGTTAAGAGTGAAAAAGAAAAGTGTGGGAGAAGAAGAAGCATATGGTTTAGTAAGGAAAAATGGTGCGGAATTTTACCAAACTGGAAGAACATATTATTGAGTTTTTGGATCATCCTCAATTGGTATGTATTTTTTTTTTTTAATATTTAACGATGAATATATACATATTTATTCGAATTTTATTTATTTGTGTTGTAATTAGTACTATTGTGGTTATTAATATTATTATTACTAATATTATATTATTATTTATTGCACTACAAGAAAAAGCATTTTTTTCGATGCCAAAAATCGACGGCTATTTCTGTCGTCGATAATTTTCGACGGCTTGCTGTCGATATTACTAAAAAAATAATTAAAAAAAAAGTATTAAAATCAACAGCCTAGTCGTCGATATTTTTATAATGCATTAATTTTTTCCCCTATTATCGTCATATTATCGACGAACTAGAAGTCGAAAATAAAATCGACGAATATGGCGTCTATTTTATTATTTAAAATATCGACAATGTTGCCGTCGATAAATTTGAACGGTCTAGATTGCTTTCTAAAATGGAATAAACGGTGTAAATTTAATCTATAAAATAGACGCTATATGTGTTATTTTTTTAAAATTAAAATCGACAAATATGACGTCTATTTTATTATTTAAAATATCGACAACGTTGCCATCGATAAATTTGAACGGTCTGGATTGCTTTCTAAAATGAATGAACGGTGTAAATTTAATTTATAAAATAGACGTTATATGTGTTATTTTTTTTAAATTAAAATCGACAAATATGCCGTCGATTTTTATCACTAAAAACACATGTTCCCGCGTCCACTCCCGCGTCCAAAGTTCAGAAACGCAAACTCCCCCAAATTCCCTTGTTCAACCCGTGCCCACCACCAACACCTCCTTCTCCCTCTGCCGAAGCTTCCACGGCCCCTCGCCGGTGCAACTGTAGGATCTGGTCCCTTTTTCCCTCTGCTGAATCTTCCACGGCAGGTTGTGCCCTCGCCGGTGCAACTGCAGGTTCTGGTCCCTCTGGAACTCTTTTTTGCATATCTCGCACATGAAACGGTTCTTCGCCATCAATGACTTTGGCGATAGAGCTATTACTTCTGCCTCTGGATCTAAATGCTTCAATTCATCAATTTACATATATAATAACAGATTTCAAGCTAGGTATTCTTTAATTTCTTGCCTAGTCTTTTTGATTGACTTTGCTTTCTCTTCACTGCTGCTGGAATTAAATTAGGGTTTCGATAATTGGAAGGAGCTGCTGCTGATGAAGACATCATTATGATTGATGAAATATGCTTTATTTATTGCTTGTTTTGAATAAGCTAAGCATGAGATGTATGATACTATTTAATTATATGCATTTTTTTTGTTGATTAGCCCTGTATTTTCCCCTTCATCATGAAACCGAAATTTATAAATTGTAAGATGTCATTGGGCTTGATTTACATGCCTTGAAATGATCCTAGGAAAGTTGATCAACAAAATTATGTGAAATAAGTGGCTTATTCAAGGCTGGTTCATAAGAAATAGCTCTAACTATTAAACTCACATTGTGATTGTTAAATTGATTTTAAACTAATCTAATATATCATGGATATTTCTGAACTGAATGCACTTGAAATCAATAAGATTGGATTTCCCTGACTTTCTATGTGTGAGATTGGAGATTTTCAATGTAATCATTTCTAGACTTGATTTGCCTATTGTTAACCCTTGTGTTTTGGCTTTAACCATTCTTCCGAAGATTGCAACAAAAAGTTTTCCCTTATCTTCTTAAGCTTTAGTAGGATTCAGGTAATTTAGAATTTAGATAGCAAGCCCTCTTGAATTAATTTTTTCTTCTCACATAAGGTGGCTATAGCATACATAATAAGGATGCTTTATTTATTACAATTACAGATGTTAATATTATTTCTGATGCTCCTTTGTAGAAAGCTCTGATCCCCCCATCAGGAAGACTGCAAAAGGATGCTCATTACTTCCTCAGGTATCAGCTTCTCTGCACTCTCAGTACCTTTGTAACCATTCTACAGCTTTTTCTGAATTTTTAATAAAGTCACTCAAGGTAATTAAACTCATATATATAGCAGAGGAACACTAATCCGACATTGTTTAATTCACCTTCTATATACATACTCTTGATCAGAAACATCACAAATTCATTAATTATGTTTATATTTTTCATGGTATTATTGAAACTAACTATGTCCTGTTTCAAATGGCAATACCTTATAGTTTTTATAGTATTTAAGACACATTAAAATTAAAATGAGCTATTGTACCTTATCAGATTTTGGAATTAGTTTCCTTAGACTTGTAAGCTGTGCACTGATCCGGTCACTGCGCCACTTCTCAGCCTGACTGTGGCTCTTGAAAGCACTAGCAGCTCTGTCTCCGACCACCATTTCGACTGGTGCCAGCCATGAATGAAAACTATTATTGTTATCATTATGATCATGACATTGTGGTTAGAATTGTGATGATGAACCATTTTGCAGCTTCAAGTTCATGCCATCTTTTATTTTGTTATTGACTCTTCCTTTATTTGTTTGGATTAACTTCCCCAACACCGTTTATGTTTATCAAAACAACTTTTAATTTTCTCATAAATTATTGTTATTTTCTTTTAAATGAATGCTTTATAATTATAAAATTTATTTTAACGTGACTTCCATTTCTTCTCAAACATTTAGAGTTACCTCTCAAATCTTTTAGTTATTTACCTTGTATAAATTATGAGTAGCTTGCTTGTTTGCGACGTTCTTCTCTTCTAATACTTATGGTTTAGTACATGACATTAGAAAGTATTAATATGGATAACTATTTCAGAAAAATCAGATAATAATGAGGTAACTAATTAAATGATGTATAATTTTTATATTTTTGGATTTGAGAGTTTTGTTTGGCTGACTAAGTTTCATTGTCTGTCCAAATTAATCTCATTGAAAAATAGGTCATCTCATACTCTGATTTATCTTTGGCCAGTTTCTTCCAATGGAAATACTAGTATTCATTTATCTCAGGTCTAGTACTCTAATTACTATGAACCCGACCTGACTAATTACTAAGAAAAATCTGCTTCTGCTATATTCTTTCATTTGTGACATATCTCCCAAAACACGCTGCTTTTTTGTGGCATTGCGACACTATTTCAGATCCCCAACTCCTCATTCTCACACCCTTGTACTTCTTCTGCTTATTATTCTTCATTGGTGTCTCTCTTTGGATCTTCTCTTCTGCCTTAACCATGATGATAACAAAGACTAGTACTTTGATTTTGTTCTTTAATATAGAATCTCAATTTGTGGTTATCCTATTCTTTTAATATATATGGAACTTTCCAACTACTTTCTAACTTAATTAATTGCTAGAAGTTTCTAACTACTTTCCACAAATAGAACTTTCCATGTTAGTAACTAACATTACTCTTCAATTTAAGAAGTGGAGATGGCAGTGCAGGGTTAGTATATGCTGTAAAAAATCCTGCAGCTTAAGACTCTTGAACCTTGAGTTTAAGAACTCTCACCCATTGATTCCTTTAAACTTTGAAGCATGCATTTTCCTTCCATCTTCCTACTCTTCCTTCCCATGGAAAGAGTATGAGTAGTGAACCAAATGGCAGAAAGAAGGCATGTCACAGGAAGGTGCAAATATTTGGATACTCTAGTTTACCAGAGTCCAATTTAATTAAAAGATAATTACTACACTAAAGTAATTGCACATATTTAGTTGTGTGACTCCAATGACTTATATACATAATACAAGCTTAACTAAAGTAATTGCACATATTTTACTACTATCCTTTCTTTACTGAATTCAAATCCGTAAAAAGCATGTGTTAAGATTTTCTTGACATTGATCCTGGTTTAACTTCAAATATCCAATGACTTTTTTCTCCTTACTGAACTTTCCTAATTCTAACAATTCACATGAATTGCTAACATTTTTTTCTTAGTGCTATTTCCACAAAGCTATTATTTCCACAGAGCATATTTCTAATAAATTTTTTAATTTGTTAATTCATATATCTTGTATCGGTTATGTTATGGATAATAACTTGCTTATTTTAATGCGTATAGGATATGGTTGGTAGAGACGGAGATCGCGGTCGGGGCCGTGGCCGTGGCCGAGGCTGAAAGGGGAGAAAACTCCCACCTATTCTGCAGCGACTAGGACAACCACAGAGTTCTCAAAGGAGGGATGATTCTGACGATTTTGATGACTCGGATGATTATTTAGACGAGTATGAGTAGGTTATTTAATTACTTTACTTTGAATATTTTGTATTATTAGTGGATTGCAATTTAAACGAATATAAGTTTAAGTTTAGTTATTTATCTTGTCTTAAGTCTTTATGTTAGAGGATTATTTATTATTTTGATAAGTTTGTAAGCTTATTATCTAATATTTAGTATACATTTTATTTTTATATTTAAAAGTTTATTTGTCTTGTTATCTAATATTCTGTATAAATTTTATTTTTATATTTAAAAGTTTATTTGTCTTGTTATCTAATATTCTGTATAAATTTTATTTTTATATTTAAAAGTTTATTTGTATTAACTGTTTACTATTTTTCAAATAGAAAAAAATTAAAACATATAACTATTAAAATCGACGGTAAGGTTGTCACTTTTAAAAGTTAAAATAGACAAATATAAATAATTAAATCGACGGCAACTCTGTCGATTTTATTCAATTACATATCGACGACGGCGTTGTGGATTTTATTAAGCATATTATAGACAAAAACGTTGTTGATTTTATTGAGTCAAATATCGACACAAAAAACGTCGATTTTATTGAATCAATTATCGACACAAAAGACGTCGATTTTATTTAATATTATCAACAAAAATGTTGTCGATTTTAGTAAGAATGAAAAATGTTCACACCCATATTACACACAGAAAAAGTGTCGATTTTATTAAATTATCATCGACGGCTAAGCAAGCCGTCGATTTTATTAGAATTTTGAAAAATCGACAAACTTTATAGCGACCACCTCCGCCGTGTATTTTACCGTCGAATTTTAATATTATCGACGGCCTAGTTGTCGATTTGGCCGTCGATTTTAACGATGTTTCTCGTAGTGTTTCTCATTATGGTTTATTATTATTATTATTATCACCGTTTGTTTTTATAGTATTGGGTATCATAACGAGAATAATTTATTAATATTTTTTAATAATAATACTGTGTAATAATAATAATACTGTTTAG
>NC_029793.2:115548666-115555506 GCF_000816755.2 Arachis ipaensis | reverse complement strand
ATTAACTGATATTATATAGAATTTAAATAATTACTATTTTTTTTGCAGACTATCAGAAATTTGTTGTCCAGGAAACTCGATCCGCCAGATACTTTTAACGAGGTAGCTATAGCGGTATTGGCATTAACTGGGTTTCAACACGTTTCGCGAGTAGGCGGAATGAGAGGTCATTCTGCATTGCTGAGTGCCTTGGTGGAACACTGGAGGCCAGAGACTCACATTTCATCTTCCGGTCGGTGAAGAGACGGTGATACTGGAAGATGTGAACTATATTCTTGGTCTCCCGATTAATGGAGAGGCCATTACGGGTAGATAGACAGCAGTCACCAGTTTTTGGTGGAGAACTGCATTGCGTGTTTTGGTCGGGAGCATAGTCCGCAAGATCACGTGTTGGGGAAGGTTAATATTCAATGGGTCCGGCGGTGCAGAGACACCAAGCCGTGTGACACTCAAGAGTCTGTTGAGAGGTACGTCTGGGTGCACATTTTCTGCGTGCTCGGAACAGTTGTGTTTTCGGATAAGTCGACCACTTCATTGAACTCGAAGTTTCTACCGCTACTTCGGGATTTCCATTGGATTTCAGGATACAGTTGAGGGGCAGCCAGTCTGGCACACCTATACAGATCGTTGTGTCGTGATTCACGATACAACTATAAAGGGATGGATGACCCACTGATACTGCTTTTTGTTTTGGCGTGGGAGCGTATGCCGCTCTTGGCACCTATACTCCGCGATCAGCTCGGCGATCTGGTGTTCCACTTGCGCGACGGTATTATTTTTTATTGTTATTGTTGTTGTTGTTGTTATTATTATTATTATTATTATTATTATTATTATTATTATTATTATTATTATTATTATTACTATTATTGTTATTATTATTAATTTGTTATTCTTATTAATATTATTATTCTGTTTGTTGTTAGCTGGAGTCATTGGCGCCGACAAACAAGATATATACGGAGGCCTACTGTGCATTTTAGGCGAGGACTCGACGACATGGGAGTTGATGATGTAAGTTGTAACCATTAATATCCAATATTTTTATTCAGAAGAATAATTTTTCTAATCGGCCTCTTGGTAACTAATGTGCAGTTTATATGGTGGCCGTATATGGGAGTGGGGATTATGGATGTCCTTGCTGCCCATATGGTTATATGCTCCACCCAGTCACCGCTAGTGTCATTCGAGTGCATAGAATGGCACCCGACAGACTGAGTGCGACAACAGTTCGGGATGCAACAGCTTCCACCAGGCCCGGCGTTCGACATTGATCGTGATCATTGCAAGCGGTTGATAGGAGCACAAAACCATGACTAGGGACAGATTTATAGTCAATGGGTTAACAGGTGGACATTTGACCGCTATAACACATTGCAGTTAGGCGAGGAGATTATTGACTTTCATCTTCTCCCAGTGTACTACAAGTGGTACACACAGCAGTATGGGATTCACCTGCCACTGTCAGATAGAGTTTCAGGTGAAGAGGTTGGCATCGATGAACCACAGCAGCAACAGGAAGAACCAGCTGGCCCACAACAGCAAGTCTCGCATCATGAGCAGCAGTTTCAGGTATTATTATTAATTACTAGTATTTTTATTATTAATTTTACCTTTTTAAATTATAATTAATTATTATTGTTAAGGTTTATCTATTATCATTAATTACTATAAATTGTAATTAATTGTTAATTAGGATCCGGCATATGAGTACTACTATCAGGTCCCGGCATATGACCCCCAGTATCAGAAACCGGCATTTGCACAGCAGTTTCAGGATCCGGCATATGCCAAGCAGTTTCAGGATCCGGCCCAGCAGTGGCCGGCATATCATCAGCAAGCACCATATATTCCGAAACCACAGCCACCTCAGGCACCTGAGCCCTACATACCACAGCTGGTAATTCTAGTCGATGGTCACTTTAGTACGTTGGGTGGATATGACACCATTAGCTTCTCTGAGGTCCTGAGAGATACAGATTATTTATTTCTGACGCCACCCCAGGAAGGGCCTGCTACATCTCAACAGTCTGGTGGTCGTCGCGCCACTTCAGGTCATGCCAGTGATTTCAACTTTGATCATTCGACAGGTCATGTAGATCCGCCCAGTCCTTTCGCACCACCACGCTCCCAGTTGTTTGATTTGAATGAGTACCCGCAGTAGGAAGAGGGAGATTTGGGATACGACTTGCAGCATTAGTATGATCTTGGTGGAGCGAGTGCTCCTGGGATGAGTGGTTCAGGTTTGTATGACACTGGTGGTGCGAGCATGACAGATTTTGGTGGTTCTGACGTTGGCAGTGGGCTGGATACCGGTGTGTCGCAGGGTCATCCATATAACTTATGGACACAGACTGTGCCTCCGAACAAATGCACCCCATCCTTGTATTCAAAGAAGTCGCCGAGGAGTAGTCTGTTGCAGTTGATCTTGTATTCAGTGTTGTATTCAGATTTGTATTCAGTGTCGTATCTTATATTTAGATGATTCTGTTCAGTATTATTATTATGACATGTTTAGCTTTGTTCTCGTATAACTCTATTTGGATCGAAATGTTTGTTCTCTAAAAAATTAAATAACGAGGTTACAAAAAAAGTAACATATAATTGTGAAGTAGGTCATAACAAAGTTACATTGAAAAGCTTAACCACTAATGACCTCCAGTGGAGCTTGGACCTGCGCGCTGAGGACATCGGTTGCGGCTATGTCCCTCGCGTCCACATATAGTGCACCTACGAGGACCACGCATATTCCGCGAATCCATCTCATTCAAGTAGCGGGTTGACTTCGGTCTTCCTTTTGTCGCGCACCTCAATGTCTAGTTGGCGATCACCTTCACTCCTTCGTATCTATCCCACATAGATGGGTCACCCATCAGAACAAACTCGCCTCTGTACACCTTACAAATTTCAGACATCTTGTACACATCGTGCACGTACACTTGCCAATAAAGACACTGGTTGGCGCAACATGCAAGCACGTGGCGACATGAAAGTCGCTCGACCTGGAAATGGCCACAGTCGCAATGTCGTTGCGCAAGGTTAACAGTGTAAATGGTACCATCTTACCTTTCGCGAACCTCAAACATCTCGTTGCGCCTGTTGAACCGGTTGACCACAATATTTCCTACACGTCGGAAGCTTTCTTCAACTCTCTTCGTTGCAAATTCTGAATACGTGAATCCGTTGCGGAGACACTCATGAGCCTCGGTACTCTTCCGAGTGAACAACTCATTCAGCCGGTAGAAAGTTGACCGGACAAGGGCAGTCACAGGAAGGTTGCGTGCACCCTTCAGGACAGAATTTATGCACTCTACCAAGTTTGTCGTCATATGTCCCCAACGATGACCACCATCGAATGCCAACACCCATCTCTCAACACCGATCTTATCGCACCATTAAGTATATGCCTCACCCCGCTCTTTAAGCCCTTGGTAGTTTTTGTTGTACTCCTGCTCCGTTCTAGAATAGCCTGTTGAACAAACCATTTAATCATAAGCAGATGCCACAAATTTACTATGAATAGAACCATAACAGAGAGTTGAAATACCTGTGTTTACTACGAGTTTATGCAAATATGAAGCCTTGAACCTCCTTAAGAAGTTGGACCCCGATGTGCTTGATGCAGTACATGTGCCACGCCCTTGGTGGTGACCATGTACCGTTACTGCGAGCTATTGCAGCGTCGATGGAGGTATGTCGGTCAGAAATAATACCTACACCATCAATCGTAACCACATATCTTTGCAAATTGGTTAGAAAAAACTCCCATGCGTCTGCTGTCTCGCCCTCGAAAATCGCAAATGCAAAAGGCACAATGTTTTGATTCCCATCTTGTGCAACCGCTACCAGAAGTGCACCTTTATATTTTGGTTTAATTACTCTGTTGGTCCCTATAGTTTCACCAAATTTTTAATTAGGTCCCTATACTTTTTTTCCTTTCAATTGGATCCCTACACTACTATAATTTTGCAATTAAGTCCTTCCTAGTGTAAAAAATATTAGAGTTAATTGAATATTTATTCGCAAATTGAAGGTATTTATAATTAAAAACTTAATTAAATCTTTGACCGCATGCATTCTGGTAAAAATATTATGTTAATTTTAACATTTTTAACATGAAAAGGACGTAATTACAAAATTAAAGCAGTGTAGGGACCCAATTGAATGGAAAAAAAGTATAGGGATCTAATTAAAAATTTGGTGAAACTATAGGGACCAACAGAATAATTAAACCTTATATTTTTTGTACAGGTGCGTGCCATCAACCTGCACCAGTGGCTTGTAGTGTCTGAATGCTACAATACACAGATAGAAGCTCCAAAAAATGCGGTGCAGAACTCTTACACCTTAAACCTCCTCACTCTCACGGTAAACAGGGAGCGTTTTAATTTGAATACGAGACCTTGGCATCTTCACTGTCATTGCGGCTCAGACTCATACATAGTGTAATAAACTCCTCTAGAGATGGTGTAGCTTTTGATTGCAGATATCACTGACTCTCTCGAACCAAATTTCATTCCGACACTAAACTCGCCATCTTCTGCCGCAACGTTGCCTTCACCTACGACATGCGCACCACCATTAGTCAGACAAGGCAAATAAAATAAGCACTATAGGAAACTTGAGTTAATAATCATAACATACCTGTATTCACATACTCAGGAAATTCTAGGGCATGCATGACTTCGAGATCTAGAGTCCACATAAAAGACGGAACACCAAACGGGTGTTGGCTTACAATCGCATTTGCTTCATTTTGCACCGCCGAATTGCCTGCCAAGTCTCTGTCATCGTTTTCGTCATCGACTTCATAGTTAACTTCGAATTCCTCTTCACTGTCATTACTATTTTCTTCCCAATCTATATCCCCGAGCTCATCAACATTGACCTCGTCGCCGACCGTACCATCCCCGACTGCTGTTCAAACTCAACGTACAGCTCTATTATCGGCACGTGAGATCAGGTTTGTTGATAAATATACAACATCTGCTGCATACTGGCATCGTCAGTGACGGACATTATTTGAAACTGTATTAGCCCACCAAATACTTGCATAGGACTTCTGTATAAAAGATTGCTCACCCTTTTCAAAATGTGGCTTTGAATGTTATTACAAAGACCATTTTGCAACTCGACAAAACTCATGGTATATGGAATAGCAAATGACAACAGACATTCACAAACAAAAGTCACTGCTTTATATGTGTTTGGTATAACCTCAATGTTATAATATACTCGCAAATTTGCAACACCTTCCATAACTTCAGCCTCAACTAACTCTATTTTTTTGACACAATTATCTGCCAAAAAAGCACACCATAAGGACTTTATGCAAGAAAGAGTAAGAGGAGAAGTGAAGATGAAGATGAATGAAACTGGACTTCGTATTTATAGGCAAACCTGTGGATTTAAATATTATTTTGTGTAGAAAATGCAACCTGCATTTTGGGGCTTCCAAGAAAAAGTTTCTGACACTAACAAAACGCAACCTGCGTTTTGTGGGCTTCAAAAAAATTTTGAATTTTCTGGCTTAAAAAAACGCATCCTGTGTTTAGTCTAAAACAAAATAAAAAAATTGAAATGCCAAAACGTAACCTACGTTTAGTGTATTTCAAAATTAAAAAAAATAAACAAGTATAAAACGCACCTTGCGTTTTATATCTGACCCATGGTAGTGCAATTTTTTTCATTCCCTCCATTTCATAGTATTACACGTTAACACTTTCCATAACGAAAAAAACAGCCCATAAGCGCAGCTTGTGTTTGGGCTAATAACAAAACAAAAAAATGAAAAAGCTGACACTAAGTAAAATGCAAGCTGCGTTTGATTATTTTCATACACAAAAAGAAATTAAAACAAAATAAAAAGATAAAACGTAGCTTGCGATTTGGCCTGATACTATAATAGCCAAAAATTTTAATGCACACTATTTCATTGCGGTACACCATCATTATTTTCATATGCAAGAAAATCAGCCCCACATCTTCAATATACCATTTTTCAGAAATTAATTTGGTTATGGATGAAATAATGGTGATTAGCTAATATATAGATGCATGGTGAGTTGTCCACAAATGTGGACCTGTATTGGTCAGGGACCTGCAAAACGCCAGTAACGTTTTGCAGTTGATGAAATCAAAAAATCTGCAACTGCTGCAAAATGTAGGCTTGGATTGGACTGGGAAGAGAGCTAAGTTGCGAAACGTGCCCTGCATGCCGACAGGAGCAGGTATTGACCAACATGGGGCTACGCAAAATGCAGGTTGCGTTTGTCAGCGTTGCAGAGCTAAACGGAGGTTGCGTTTTGCAGGCTTCCTAGCTGCATGCGTGCCACATGTCTTGGAGGGTGTTCACCTGGGGCCTTTAAAGCGAAAACACAGATAAGAAAGGGAGCCTAGTAAAAAATGAGTTACTGAAGCAAGGTGAGGAAGAGTTGAAGGAGAGTGAGGAAGCAAGAGTGAAGAGGGGTAACAGTGAAAAAGCAAAGTGTTGGAGAAGAAGAAGTATACGGTACAGGAAGAAAAAATGGTGCGTGATTTTATCAAATCGAAAGAACATATTATTGAGTATTTGAATCATCCTCAATTAGTAAGTAAATTTTTTTTAATATTTAACGATGAATATATATATTTATTCAAATTTTATTTATTTGTGTTGTAATTTGTACTATTGTGTTTATTAATATTATTATTACTAATATTATGTTGTTATTTATTTCTCATTACGGTTTAATTTTTTTAATACAGTTATTATATTATTATTGTTATTATTAGGCAAGTTAATCTATGTATTATTAGTGTGACGTTGTTGTTATTATTATTATTATTATTATTATTATT
>NC_029793.2:115547349-115548423 GCF_000816755.2 Arachis ipaensis | reverse complement strand
AAAATTTTATTAATTTTAGTAAAAAAAATTATTAATTTATTTAGAATTTAATAATTATCATTTATCTTTTTGCAGGCTATCAGGAATTTGTTGCCCAGAAAACTGGATTCGCCAGATACCTTTAACGAGGTAGCTGCAGCGACACTGGCATTGATTGGGTTTCAACACGTTTTGCGAGTAGGCGAAATGAGAGGTCATTCTGCACTACTGAGTGCGTTGGTGGAATGCTGGAGGCCGGAGACTCACACATTTCATCTTCCGGTCCGTGAAGTGACGGTGACGTTAGAAGATGTGAGCTATATCCTTGGTCTCCCGATTAATGGGGAGGCCGTTGCAGGTAGATCAGACAGCAGTCACCAGTTTTTAGTGGGGAACTGCATTGCGTGTTTTGGACGGGAGCCCGGTCCACAAGATCACGTATTATGGAAGGTTAATATTGCTTGGGTCCGGCGGTGCAGAAACACCGAGCTGTGTGATACTTAGGAGTCTCTTGAGCGGTACGTCCGGGCGCACATTTTCTGCTTGCTTGGAACAGTTGTGTTTCCGGATAAGTCGACGACTTCGTTGAACTCGAAGTTTCTACCGTTACTTCGGAATTTTCACCGGATTTCAACATACAGTTTGGGGGCAGCCAATCTGGCACACCTATACAGATCGTTGTGTCGTGCATCACGATACAACTGCAAGGAGATAGATGGCCCACTGATACTGCTTTTTATTTGGGCGTGGGAGCATATGCCGCTCCTGGCACCTATACCCCGCGATCAGCTCGGCGATGTTGGTATTCCACTTGCGCGACGATTAATATGGTATTTCATTAAAGTATCATATAATTTAAATTTCATAATTGTTGTACTTTTCACAAATTATAACATATATCATTTGCAATATTGTCAAACTAGATAGAAAATAAATAAGTAGTATAGTATCAGATTAGCATTTCTAAGTGTGAAAAATTATTGTTAATTCTAACCATGAAATATATTATAGACTAATTTAATATTTATTAAAGATTCAGTTAGTTTGACAAAATTATTTAAAATAAATAATTTGTTAAATAATATTATTCAATCA
>NC_029793.2:115541323-115547251 GCF_000816755.2 Arachis ipaensis | reverse complement strand
CTTAACTATTTTTTTTTATATATAAATAGATTACTATCAGTATTCATGGCATGGCAACTACTTCAAACTCTCTCAGGCAGTGGCAAAAGCCTATAAATAGGTTGAACACAACAATATGGAAATCACAAGACAAGGCTACGTATTCTTTCAAAATTCAAACACAAACCTTATTAGAGGATACTTAAATTCTGTATCCTATATCATGGCAATGTCCAACGCAGATTCAAGTGGCACCACTACGTTGATCTCATCATCCCAAGGTGGCAGTACTGCTATTACTTCTATCCATCAACAGAGTGCTGCTACTAACTTGGGAGGCCAACAGAAAATTCATCTTCCCAACCCTTTTGATCTCACTGACTCTCAGATCCTGGACAGAGTTTACCTAACCCATGTCAATGATGATGAAATCTGCAATACCAGTATCCTCTTTGGCCTTGTGTCCAATCTTATACTTCAGGTCATTCATCAACTCACATTCAATAATATTCTACCATCCACCTTGAGAATCTTTTATAATAATAATTAATAGGAAAAGTATAGGGTACCAATACATTATCTGCCAACTTATTGTTAATAATAATTAATTATTATATTTTAAATACATATATAAAGAGATACATCCAGAAAATATATCTATAAAGACACTTCTGTTAAACACAACCATAAAAAAACATTTTTATTAGACACATCTACGAAGACACTTCTATAAAACACAATTATAAATAAGAGTTGATAGAAGTTGACAGATATGCTGTTGGTAACATAGCAGGACCCTAATTAATATGGTCAAATTTTTAAGTACTTTGTCATTTCAGGTCCAATAATAAAGAAGGAAAATGATTTTTGAATATCTTTAGATTTTTATAACATCACTTACTTATTAATCTGTATTATTGTTATTGCATTATTATTTTTTTGAGTAGAATATTTTTATTGCATTAGCATCGGCTATTATTGTCTAAATGTCTTAATTGGTTGCTAATTTAAGATAAACACTATATACCCCATCCACCTCTGTGTCTTATAAATACGAAATGTATATGTGCAAAGTGATGGATCATGCTGAGAAAACAACGAAACTTAAAAAATTATGACTTATTTATAATTGTTCTACATACAGGGTAGTTATTCAACAATATCCACGGTCAGTTTCAAACCAGAATTTCCTACCCTGAAGCTGATTTCTTGTCAGGTAACTTCGTTTGTGCGTGTATATATTTTGCAATTGCATGACATCCACCTCAATGATTATGTATTGTTGCATGCAAATTAAATTCGAACATAATTGATGAACAAATAGTATATATGCTTCTATATATTAATATAATTAAGAAGTAGTACCTTAACAAATGCAAAGTCATGGAATAACTTTTAGTAAAAGCATAGTAAAGTATTAGAACAGTACATACTTGCAAAATTTTAATGTTGATAAATAAGATTCTAAAACAATAAGACAAAATTAAAGAATTAACTGTCAAATAATCATGTTTTCATTAACAAAAGATATTGATGTAGCAAATGTTTACTATGTTTGGAAACATTTTTTTTATGAATCTCGCTAGGGAGCCAATAGAATATTTGTATAATGTATACAATGGGCGGTTTATTTGACTTAATATGAGTTAAAAAATGAACATGCAGGATAAACTACTACTAATTTCTCAAACACAATATACTTATATTATTATCCAAAATAACCATCTAAGTATCAGGGATAATAAACATCTGATATCATATTGAATCGAATATTCCTAAACCCCATTATACACATTGTATATATACTCCATTGGCTCCCTATACTTCCTCTTCATATTGTCTCCGGACTACTTTTATAATTTAATCACAAAACAAAAGTACTACGTACATGTAAAAGTTAGCTATTATATGAGCTATCATTATATCAGCTATCATGTATTTATATATAAATATATTTATTATTTAATTTATTTTTATTTTATATTTTAACATATATTTTATATGGACTGTATTTAGCAACTACTTTTTGTATACAAATAGCATGATTAATCCTTAGAATAATAAAAATGCCGGTTACTAACTAAAAGTTGGATGATGCTACCAAGATGATAGGCACAAAACATGGACCCCAATGCGTGCACCAAACAGCACTATGGATTCTCCAACACCTAAGGTGCTATTCTTGGGACGCAAAGGCGTTGATAACTCTGGCGGCGTTTTCTTTGGAGTATGGGAACTTCATTCTGCTTTCTAGGACTCCAACACAAGACATACTTGGAAGCTCACTGAGACAGCTGAATCAAATCCAAGAGAGGAAGATTTCAAGTGAGATAACAGAGCTGCTGAGTTTCATAGTGAAGGCCTTTCACCACATCAAAGTGTGGGCAACCTGGTCTTCTGAAGGCTATGATCCTGAGGAGGTCCCTACCTTGACTGAAGCCTTGCAAGAGGTCCCTCTTGTTGTCTACTGGACTATTGCTTCCATTGTTGCTTCCACAGGCAACCTCCTCGCCTTCACGTAATTACTAACTTCTCAAATTTAATTTTAATACACTTTCCGAAGGCTGTAAATGTTTAAGCATTTTATGAAAAACTTGAAGCAAAATTAGAACTAACTAACATTGTATTGTTTACTTCAGAGAATATAGCTTATCGGAATTCAGAGAGAGGCTTGCGGCTGTTGTAAAGAAGTTGGCAGATCATTTGGAAATTTGCAAGCTCGAAATTGGTTAATATATTAATGAATTAATTATTTGTTTCAATTCTTTAGTTATCTGAAAATGCTCACGATGATGATGATGTTGGGTTCTGATCTATCCATTGAATTTGTTGCAGGGTACATAGACGATTACTTGAGCCGTAGAAGAATCTTTGAGAAGCCTAAAGATATAGTAGATCTTTTGAAGGCTTTGATCCTCCCAAATAATGGAGCTCAAGTTCCCCAAATATATCAAGGCACCATCCAAATCAAACAGGTTAATTTAATTATTAGTTTTGCCAACAATTTTAACAAAGAACTCGTCAATATAATTAAATATATACAGGGTCTTGAAGTGTTCAAGGAGAAACATGTGTTACTCTTCATTTCGAGCCTGTACAGCATAGGAGACGAGATCATGCTGTTGAATTGTCTGCACGATAGGCTGCAGGAAAGTCCAAAGGAATGGAAAGGGTTTAAGAAAGAAGATTTCAAGATTCTGTGGATCCCAGTTGTGGAGTGGGACGAAGCCAAAAGGGAACAGTTCAAGACATGGAAGAACAGCATCAAGTGGTATGCAGTGGAGTGCTACTCGGAGTTGCCAGGTGGCAGGATAATAAGTGAGCCTGAAGGGTTGAATTACATGGGTAAGCCTATTCTGCCTGTGTACAATCCTCAAGGTTACAAAGCAAATGAAGATGCAATGGGTTTGATCTTTCAATGGGGGATCGACGCATTCCCTTTCAGGAAAACTGATGCTGCTGATCTTATTCTCAAATGGAAGTGGCTTTGGGACATCATAAGAAAAGTTGCTCCCGGACTGCAGGTACCTTCTCATTTTGCCTCTTAAATGAGTTATATTTCACTTTTTTTAGTAGTTAAATAAACTTTTAAACTTTATAAAATTAATTTAATTTCATAAAAAGAGTTTTACACAAATAACCAATTATTTATGATATCAGCAAATAATAAAAAATTATTTAAATACATAAATTTAATTAGATAATTATATATTTAATTAGTGTATTAAAATTAAATTGTTATAAATATACAAACTTTTGAAGTTCAAACATTAGTTAGTTCAATTTATTATGTAAAATAATCAAAATTTTTATTCAATTGACGAAGTAAAAATTATCCAAACTAAATTTCTCATTTTAAAGACAACAACAACCATCATCAACAACAAAGACTTTATTCTCATTAGATGGAGTAAATTATATAAATAAATTAAAATAACGTAGTCGAACTGTAGCATAAAAATTAACTTCTCTCTCCATCAAATTTTTTTTATTTTCTATGACCAATAAAAAATTTAAAAGGATTTAAATAGAAAAATTATGTATTTTACGAAAAGTAATAACTAATATAAGGACCAATTTGGATAGGTGTACAAGTGATTTTTTTTTTATTTTTAACTTATAAAAATTGATAACTACTCAAATGAAGATGGTAAAAATATCTTTTTATAAAAATGCTTTGTTTAAAAGTGTGACTTATTTATTTAGCCATACTTTAAATAAAGACAACACTTTTATAAATATTAAAATCTAACTATACAATCCATCATCCAAAAATCAAAAAGAAATATTTTTACATGAAGACAATTATAAAATTTTTATTATATTATAACTATAAAATTTTACTATATTAATGTTTGGTATAATTTTTAAAAAGTTTATTACAAACTATATTTGCTTGAATTATCTATTAAAATGATAATGATAAGAAGACAAAAAAAGAATCAAAATAATCAATCCAAACTTATCTTATTTATTATTTATTTATTACAAGGTGTATTAAATAAATCCAAAAATGATAAATTTTGATAGTTTTTTATTAATATTTTTTTGTTATCAAATATTTTCTAATTTTTATGTGTCCTTTTAGATCTCATTTTTATGCATGACACATTATCTTCCCAATACTTCTGATAGTACGGACTTTATTAAGTAAATAATGACTTTTGTAAACAATGTGAACATAGGCTCTAAAATTGGCCCAATCAAGTAAAAACACACTACACCCCTCAATTACCACCTAAATCTTAATATAGGATAATTATCCGCACACTTAGTAAATTGAACATCCGATATATATCCATTATGCACATTATTTAGTATTTTTATTGTTTACTTGTACTTTTCTATTATGTAATGTAGGTGCAAGGGGACAGATACTTATTCATCTTTGGTGGCAGCAACAAGAAGTGGATCCAAGACTTCACACTTGAAGTAGAGAAAGTGAAGAGACACGAGAGTGTGAAGCGTGCAGACGTGATAATAGACAAGTATGAACTGGGAAGCAGTGTTCCAAGCTTCTGGATTGGAATCGAAAGAATGAGGCAGAACAAGAAGCACCAAGAGGCGGTTGATTGCGAGATCCAAGGGATCGCGAAGAGCTTGTTCTGCCTCAAAAGAGATCCAGAGGGCTGGGCCATTCTTACCAAAGGGCAGAACATCAAGCTTCTCGGCCACGGCGAAGCCATGTATCGAACTCTGGCCGAGTTTCAGAGCTGGAAGGACAAGGTGTTTGAGAAAGAAGGGTTTGACATTGCATTCAAGGAATACTATGATGTTAAGGTGAAGGAAATAGCTGATCGTCAACCTTGCTCAATTGTCAATGTTGATAGTAGTAACTATGGCTCAAGCGTCATTGCAACTATAACGTGCCCAAATCCCACTTGTGGCCGTGTAATGGAGGTTACATCCGTCAATTACAAGTGCTGCCACCGTGATAATAATGATTCAAACTACTGCGGTTACTGATCTGTGGAACAGCCAATTATATATTTGAATATATACTGCATGCTTCACCTAGTTCTTGTGTGTGAACCTTGTTCGCCCTTCACCAATGGGTAGAACCTAAATAAACACTATGGTGGTCAACAGTTATCTTTTTGTAACTGAATTTCACAATTCAATAAAATTATAGCTATATGAATTATATTATCCCAAGAAATTCAACAGATTTTCCTTCGCTGTACAATTTCAGTGTCATAGAGGATTGGTCCAATCAGCATCTATCTCATATATTGAAATTTGCATTTTCTTTCTTTGATCTATTAAGTGTTTTGCTAAATGATCTTTTCTATCTTCTCCATTTACTTAATTAAAGTATATGGGATGTATTAAGGATGACAATATAACAGAAAGTAAAAATGAGATTCAAGAATTTAAAGAGTAGTTAGCATTTTGTTTTGGTAGTTAGTAGTTCTCTTCCCTTTTTGCTTGCTGGTGGGTATTTTCACA
>NC_029793.2:115540305-115540947 GCF_000816755.2 Arachis ipaensis | reverse complement strand
ATAATAGAGTCGTTTTTTAATTAAATTATTATTTAAAATAAATAATTATATAATTTTTTAAAATATTAATAACTAAATTGTAATTTTTCCAAATCATTCCTTTCAAAATATAGAAAAAAAAATTTGAAAAACTTTTTTTCTCAAATTACGTACCATAACTCTATGTAATGGCTTTTACTCTTTTCTATTTCTTCATCATCTCGTTGTGCCTCCCAAAATCGTTCCCCCTATTAAGTAATTAATTAACTTGAACACACTTTGACAGAGGTAAACCCACAAAACCCTTATTCCTATCCAGTTTTCTATTATCTCCTTTGATATTGATATATCATTCTTTGTATTGGTTTTATCCAGTAAGATTAAAATTTTAGCATGAATAGTTAAACTCATTTAAAAATTTGAAAGTTTATCGGGTTTATAATTTGATAAAAATATCTTTTAAAAAGACAAAAAAAAAAATGATATCCAAAATATTCAACTATTATCACGGTGGATAGTGAGAAGTTACATTGAGGAGTGATCATGTGCTTTAAGTAATGAGAACTCAAAAGTGTGTTTTTAGAAAGAATAATTTGAAAAAAATTGGTTATTAATATTTTAAGAAATTAGATAATCACTCATTTTAAATAATAATTTAATTAT
>NC_029793.2:115536381-115540265 GCF_000816755.2 Arachis ipaensis | reverse complement strand
AGCTCTTTTTAAAATAGTTTAAACAATAAATATTTATATTAAAGGTAACTTATAAATAAGTTATTTTGTATTTAATTTTTTAGTTCTAAAAGTTTTTATTTTAAAAAAAATATGGTAAAAAAAATTTTATTATGAGAAAAGTCATTTTTTTTTTACTTTTTCATAAACACTTAAATAGTTTCATTTTTTTCCTAAGTTAGGAGTGAGACTCGAACCCGCAACCTCTAATTGAGTATATGGAAACTATGCCATTTGAGATATAGCTCGTTGGCACTTAAATAACTTCTTAGAAAACTACAATTTGGTTTTAAAAATTATACTAGACATTAATACTATTCCTTTTCATAAATTAAAAGTTTAAGTACTGAAATCGTCCCTAAGGTAAGGGGCGAAAATCAAAATCGTCTCCGACCTTTTTTTGTTATTAAAATCATCCCCAATGTTACAAAACATTATAAAATCGTCCTTTTTACCAATTTTATTTTTTTATTACCAAACTACCCCTCATTAAAAAAATTATAAAATAAAATAAATTAAAAAGAAAGGAAAGAGAGAAACGGCTTCAGGAAACAAAAAGAACGAAACGGTGAGGGCTTGAGGGAGAGAGTGACGGAGAGCTGAGAAGGGAAGAGAGGGAGGCCGTGTCCAGCATCGCCGCCGCCATGCCCAGCTGCCTTGCTTGTCATCGTCGCCATCAAAGGGAAGAGGGAGAGAGAGTGCTGTCGCGAATCAGAGTTGAGCCAAGAAGAGAGACAGCGCGAGAGTGGGAGTGAGCCACCGAGGGGAGCGTCACCACCGCCAGGGCCGCCGTTGAGGGGGGTGGGGGGAGGAGGAGGGAAGGGAAGCCGCACCGCCGCCCCGTCGCACCGCCGCACCGCCGTTCTTCTTCTTCTTCTTCTTGTGATCCGCCACTGTTCCTCCTCCTCGCCCTCACCGCCCTCTTCTTCTTCTTTGAACTGAATTTTTGTTGTAGAATTTCTAAATTTTTAGTGAAATTTCTGAGTTATGATTTTCTGAGGTGGGGGTGGTGGTGGGTTCTGGTGTTGATGATGATAGTAGGGGTGGTGGTGGGGTGAGGAAGGTGAAGAGGAGAATGATGAGGCTTCTGTTATATATGAATGGTGATGATGTCTGTTCTTGATGTTGCGTTGTTTGGTAGCAACTTGAATTCTGATTTGATCACCAAGACTACGTTACTTGATCTTTCTGAAGTGAAGAAGTTCAAGGCTATTTTTGGTGGCAGTGGATAATAGCTTCCTTAGTGAGATCATGTTGGTTAACTCAAAATTAATCCGTTGCTTCTATTTTGTGATGTGAGATACTGCAATTTTGAGTTCTTGTTCCCAGTTTCGCGTTGTTCTCTTTCTTTCTTGTTCTTCTTCTTCTTTTTTTTGTGAAGAACATGAGTTCTTTTTAAAATTTTTTAATTTATGTTGTTGCCAATTTTGGATTTGAAATTATAGTTGATGATTGCTGAATTGTTTAATTTGAAATTTTTGTTGATTTGTTTTTTATTGTTGCTGTTGGTGTTGCTGTATTGTTGGTGGTGATGGTGTAGCGATGGTGATGGTGATGGTGATGGTGATGATAATGTAGAGGGTAGTGGTGAAGGTGGAGAGACTTTTTATTTTTTTTTTAAGGGTAAAATTGTCTGAAAAATTTTATTTATGGACAAAAGGACGATTTTATAACGTTTTGTAACGTTGGGGATGATTTTAATAACAAAAAAAGGTCGGGGACGATTTTGATTTTCACCCCAGACCTTAGGAATGATTTCAGTACTTAACCCAAAAAACTACTTTTAAACCTATCCAAACAGATGAGTATTGCAATCTTTTGTACTGCTAGTTTCTTCTCTTAATAATTCAAAATATTTATTTATGGTTCATACTCTTTGCTTTATTGTTCATTCTTTATTCATAAAGAACTGCTTTTGCATTTCTTGCTATTGTTGACCATTTTCTGCTTATGTTGCTTCTTACTCAAGCAACCACACTAAGATTTCTATATAGTATCACGAGTTCTTGGTTTTTGAACTATGGAATCTTCATCAACAAATTCTTATCCTGGAAATACAAATCCATCAAATATTGCGAACAACGCTAATGCTATAGCTACTAAAATTTTACATTCCTACCACAATTATTGATGAAGTTACGCCTCTTTACCCCCATTGGAGACAAGCTTGGTGAGTGCAACCATAAAACATGATAGCAACAAGTTCAGGCTGCAATTCATGGCCAAGAATTAGAAGATCATCTTTTTCATGATCATATTCCTCAGTGCAATGCATCCCTTGAAGATCAACAATCTCTGAATATCCTAACTACAAATAATGACTTCAAGATGATTAGGTTTTAAAAGAGTAAAATTGAGGTTTAGAGATTTAGAGGTTCAAAATTAGGTTTTAAAACATAAAATTGAGTTTGCTGAAAACAGGGGTATGCGTGGGCGTGCATTTTGCCATGCTAGTGTACACGAGATACCCAACCCGAAAGGTTAGTCGCGTCGCGTGCAGAGGTCGCATACGCAAGCTATGCAGAATGGTAAAAATGTTGAATGCTGCATAATTTTTAGTTTTGTACTCCAAACTTCCGACGCGCATAACTTTTTCGTTTTAAAATATTTTTCATCCGTTTTTCAAACGGCGTAAACTTCATGAACCCAATTTTCATATGAAATAAGTTTGAAATAATTTGGGGATCCAGAAGCTGAGTTATGGCTCGCCAAAATTTGGCCAAAAATCATATTTTTATAAAAGTTCATAAACGTCTATTTTCATCAAAATCAAACTCAATATCAACATTCTTTACATACACACAGTACCACAGCTTACCATTTATAGCACCACAATCCTCACTTCTTACCACAATTAACCATACCTCAATTTTACATAATCTCATACATAAATTCCTCAATTAACCAACAAGATCATCAATATTTCATCACATAAACATATTCATTCTTAATACCTTGTCAATTATCATTTAATCATCATTTAGAATTCGATTTCCCTTCCCAATATCAAACAACAAACCAATACTCAACCTATCTAGTACAACAACTATCATCAAGGCACTAAGCAATTAACATACTCATGCATTCCCACATATCCTATGGTCATCTAGCCTAAGTTTTCACAGGACATTATATATTAAATACGAGAAACCAAAATCATACCTTGGCTGCACTAAAATCTCAACATCCAAGGTTCAAACAAGTTTCCAATCTCTTCAAATGAGTTCCAATTTCACATATACACTACCTAACACATATTATCACATTCATATACCAATTTCAATACCCAAACACATGTAATTCAAGGGATTCACTAATATTAGAGTTGTCTTACCTTACCAACACGAAATTGAAGCAAGACCCAACAAATTCACAAGGTCAAAATTCTCCTAAATATCAAGATTCAACAAAATCTCAACACCAAAACTTAGTAAATTTCAAAATTAGGGATGAGAGAATCGAAATAGAAATTGTGACTTCTTTATCTAATTAAGTACTGGGCTTTGTAGAGATCGACAGTACAGTCGCGTGGCCGCAAACGATGCAGCGATCGGAGTTTTGGATCAAAAGTTATTTGAATTTGAATATGGAAGTGAGGGTTTGGAGTCTCACCTTCATTCTTTTTCCTTCTCTAGCCCCCAACATGAAATGAAATGTTGAAGGGGAAGGAAACTGAATCTCTTGCCTTTTATGTGTTAGGCTTTGGGTTTGGTTCAATTGGTTTGGTTTGTTTGGTCTAATCTTGGACCAAAATTTTTAAAATTAGTGTCAAAATTCTTATTTTAATTAGCTCTACCTCATAAAACTATAAAATTTATATTTCAAATTTCTTTTATTAATTTTTTACTAATTTTACGGGGTCTACA
>NC_029793.2:115531327-115535261 GCF_000816755.2 Arachis ipaensis | reverse complement strand
TCAAAAAAATATACAAGCCACATAATAATCTTTTTCTTTTTAAAATAATACTTTAAATCAAAACTTCAATTTTTATAGAAATTTCGGTAGTATCTCCTCTAAAACTCAAACTTCTGCCACCTTTCAAGGGTCCCAACCACCAAACCAAACACCTATCAGTCATTCAAATCATTTCCAGTATCAAATTATTTCAAAATCAAACCAATTCCAATATTAAATCTTTTTCCAAAACTAACCAACTCTAATAGCAAACCATTTATAAAAACCGAACAACATATCATATACCATATATGCAATCCATCAATAATCCATTCAATTCATTCCTATCTTAAAGTCTTCTAGCTTAAGTTTTCATGTGACATTAAACATTAACTACAAGAAACCAAAATCATACCTTGGCCGATTTCTCCCCAAACTCGAAACACCTCAAAAGCCTCTCCTTTCACAAACTCCAAGCTTCCAAACATCAATTTCTCAAGCCTATTTACCCGAATTTCGTTCTTAACCGCCCAATTGGACTCCAAATCAACCAGAACACAATCTACTTCACACAATATCACTATAATCATCATAGGGTTCACTAACTTAATGATTCACAAGGGTTCAATAGTTTCTTACTTTATCCATGGATCAATTGGAGAAAATCCAGTGATTTTCGCTGCTAGAGTTCACCTAAACTATCAAAATCATTCAATTCCTCAATACCCAAACTCTAAAATTATGAAATTGAGGAGAGGAAGAACTGGGTGAGAAATGAAAATTTCTTACCACTTTGTTCGGATAGAATTGAAGAGAATTCCGAAACAAACACGTGGCCAATGACGGCTCGTCAATCAGAGCTCTGGATTAAAAGGTACGGACAATTGAATTTTTGGAAAGGAGTTTAGGGTTTTAACGTTGATTTCCTTTCCTCAACATATCCGCAGGAATGAAATGAAAAAAAGGGAACTCGTTGCTTGTTTTATAGGTGGGCCTTGGGCCAGTTTGGGCTTGGTCTGAGTGGTTCGGCCCGTTAGTCCGTTTTTAGACCAAAATTTTTAAAATTAGTGTCAAAATTCGTATTTTTAATATTTTTACTCTTCTAGATTATAAAAACTTAATTTTTTAATTTCTTTGAATAATAAATAATTTATTAATTTTGTGGGGTTTACAACTACCCCACGTTGTTCTAAAAACCAAGGTTCTAAAAACCGGTTCAAACTGACCGGTCAAACTGGTTAAACCATGAATCGACGCAAAAAATGAATTGATCAGATGCCAAAATCGCAAATTTTAAAAACCGCCTTTGAATCGTTGAACCGGCCGAGAACCGATCGGTCGAACCAAATCGTGACCCGGGCAGTTTTTTGAATTTTGCAGAAACTCCGTCGATTGGTTGTGTAGAGGAACCCCAAACCCTAACTCCAGCGCTAATCAAAACGCGCCTCTGCCTTTCTCACACTCAGCCACTGTCCAGAGCTCCTCTGAGCTCCTGCTCCTCCCTCACTCCCACACTTCCGTCCAGCCACAACTTACTACCATCGCCGTCGCAACTTCTAACTTCGAACAGCCACCGTTGCAAACTTCCAACTTCGAACAGCCACCACCTGCTCCCTCACTTCCCTTTCATCGCGCAGCAAATGTCGCAAACTTCCTTCCCTCCGTCCCACAGCCACCGTTCGAATGTCGAAGCCTCCATCGCGCAGCCACTGTCACGCTACGCTAGTTCTGTTCCACCGCGTTCCAGTCCTTTCAGCGGCGTCAGCTCTGTTCCATTGCTCAGCCCTTCCCTCGTAGGTATTTATTATTTTTGTAGTTGTAATTATGCTTTTAATTGTTAGTTAATCAATTAATATGTGATTTGATTCTGATATTCTTGATTCTAACCTTGTTATTGTTAATTTTTTTAATTGTGTATCACCGTGTCTAATTATCTGTGTTGAGATTAATGGGTTGTTGTAAGCCTACTGTATTGTTATTGAAAACATTGCAAACATTGAAAACATTGCTGATGGGCAATATCATGTGTAAACATTGTACGAACCGATCGGTGTTGCTGGTCAGATCATTCCCTGGAAATTTCCTCTTCTCATGTTTGCTTGGAAGGTTGGACTGGCATTGGCCTGTGGTAATACTATTGTTCTCAACCGTTGAGCAGGCACCATTGTCTGCTTTGTACGCAGCAAAATTATTTCATGAGGTGGACACATATTCTCTGTTAATGGAACCATGCTCATTTGCTAGTTTGGAAGATATAAAGAGGCGTAGTTTAAACTAAAATAGCTTTGTTACTGGTCTATCATTTTTCTCTATGTATTCCTCATAATTGGATCGAGTCCTTTCAAGTTCTATTTGAGTGGATTATTTTTCCTTATTTAAACACAACTTTGTATGAACAATTTCAAGAGAGATAGAATACTTAAGTTTTGGGTATTCACTATTAGACATTATGCTTGCAGTGCGCAAGGTACCATCAGCTGATTTAGTTATTACAATCCTACCATCTTGTGAACCATAATTGACTCGCTTGGGATCTAGAATAACTGCATTTTTTAATTCTGTCTTTCCAAATATATACAGTGAACATTGTTCCAAATTGCATTTCACCAATTTAGCTCCCTTTTACCAATTAAGCTGATTCATTTTATTAATATCTTTGTTACTAAAATAAGTTTCTTCTGTAGTCAACTATAGATACCAAGAATATACTGCAGCCCATGTCCCTATAGTCTCATGAAATTCTATAACAAATTTCATTGCTATTCAATTTTTAATTCAATGTTTAGTACTTGATTTTTACCCTATCTGATTATTGTTGCTGTGGGTTATATACAATTTTGTTTTATTTGTAAATATATACACTAATGTCCCTTGAGATATATTATATGATATTTAATATTCTTTGTAGTTTATAGGACACTTATCTTCTTTATAGTTTATATAACATTTTTTTTGTTATTTGATTTTTGAGTTTGTATTTAAATGAGATTATAACATTGTGGAATATATAGTACTTTTAATTTGGATGATATTTTAAAATTTATATTAGACTATAATTATATTTTAGTACATTGTGGAGTACTTTTAATTTGGATGATATTTTAAAATTTATATTAGACTATAATTATATTTTAGTATATTTATTTATATTTTATTTATTATTTTATTATAAAATAATTTTTTCGGTTGAATTATAATTGAACTGGTTAAACCAATAAACTAATAAATCAGTAATTAAAATGATTCGATGACCAGTTCAATTCTCATAACCTTGCTAAAAACTGGAAAGATCCAGTACCGGTCCAAACGGGTTCCCGATTCTCACCCTCGTCGGGTACAGGTAACATCCTGTACAGCACTCAAGGGCCGGGAGAGTATAAATCCAAAATGGCATCACTTTTTGTACCTACCAGTTTACATGCTTTTGTTAGATTAATTTATGTTTGCGGAGAGTGATAGAGAGAAAAATAGTGACGAAGCTGATCAATGACTTGTTGAACACTGAATACTACATATAAAGGAGAAACATGCTTATCATGAAATATCCCAATGTGATTCAGTGCTAATCATAATAAAGAAAAAGTTACACAAGAAAGAAAAAGAATGGTGAGGCTTCCTCATGACAACTTATTTATCTCCTTTATTATCCTTTCGTTTTCTTCTTTCATTGATCATACACTGACTGTGTTTCAGTGCTATCATCAACTTAATTATTATACTCCAAAAATTTTCAACACGAGACCAATATTTCACATTGAGCGATCAGATAGAGTGCAGTGTATGTGACCCTTAGTAAAAAATTCGCTCTAAGTGTGAAAATGAATTCAATTCTTTATAATGAAGCTGCCATATCTACATTCTCTTAGAAATAATTTTAGATATAATAATCTAATAAATGATTATTACAAGATTGATAAATATATAATATCATATATAATAATGTTCAACCGAAAGA
>NC_029793.2:115528839-115531284 GCF_000816755.2 Arachis ipaensis | reverse complement strand
TGTTGAATTAAAAAAAAAAAAAATTTAAAATAAGACAATAATTAAAAAAAAAAGCTTATACATAAATTTAAAAAATTCAAAAAAAACTTTTATTTAAAGAAACATATTAAATATATAATTATTATTCATACACCATCTCTTATCCGTTAAGTTTTATAAAAAAGTAGTTTGATAATAGTATCTAATAGAAAAGTTATTTGCATATACAAAGATTAAGCATAATATTTCATTTTAAATGCACCCATGTCGTAATAAAGATTAAAAATGATCCATAAATTTCGTATTCTACATTTGTTGAAAATGCATGTTTATCATTCATTTATGTATGGAAAAGGTTAATATTAATCATAAACGAATAAACTAACTTGACATTCTCAAAGATTGAGTTAGATAATGATAAAACTATCTAACACATTTAACAAAAATGTCGAATGAATTGTTATTTTGGATAATTTTATTAAATTAGCTCAATTTTTAACGGCTATCAAATATCAATACTCAAATCTTTTAGAATTAGAAATAATAATTTATTTATTCGTTATTATGTGTACAAATAATGAGTGGTTTACACAAAAATGTCAAATCTAGGAACGTGTTTGAAATTAAACTTATATGGTAGAACATCTTTCTTGATCAACAGTAAATTTGCCTATGATATTGTAAACCAAAAAGAAAATTACCGAATATATAATGTTCTTTCCTTGAACGTTTATATTAGCCATAGATATAGATGTCCTTTACAATTACCCTTTGCTATTGAAGTTTCACTATTCTCCAACCGAAATGACAATTATAACCCTAATCCATCATCTCACATATCTCACTAACCCCCTAAAGGATATTTTGTGAAAATCAAATCGATCAAACGAGAGTAGCACGTTTCACGCCAAAATAAAATTAAAGACGCAGCAGAAGCAAAGTTGGTATAAAAATATTCTCTTTTATTACTGTATCTCTTTAGTTTTTCTCTTAATTCACGAAAGTAATATATGTTGTTAATTTGTTATTATATATGAGCTTCAAGAATACTAAAGTGTAAATTGAAGAGCATAGTTATAAGCTTTAGTGTTGGACACTCATCAGCATTATGTAACAAAAAATATGCCAATTGTGAACACTAATATTCACTGTATGGATCCTATAAATAATTATAAGATCCATGCATTGCATTGCCAAAAACTAAAGGGGTTAAGGACTAGGGAGCATTTGCTATTGTAGTATAGCCTTAAGCAAGATCCATCGTCACCATGGCACAAACCATTGGAGCTTCAGGTGCCACTCATCTGATCAAATCTCAGCTTCGAGGCCCCTTTGACCATGATGACTCTCAAATCCTTGAAAAAGTTTACATCACCCACCTTCATGATGATAAAAGTTGTGATACTGGAAGTCTTTACAACATTGTTACCAATGTTCTTACTAAGGTAAATTATTATTCGTTAATTACTTCCTTTAATGAATTAGTTATAACTTCGTAATTCATTTAATTTAGACTATGAAGAGTTGCTATTACAATAGTGTAGCACTAATATTATTATTGGTTATTATGGCAGAATGGCAGAGCTGCTCCTGTGACTGGTTTTCAACAACCAGATTTTCGCACACTCAAGCTGATTTCTTGTCAGGTTAATTAATTTATTCCATGGAAGATAATTAGATTAAAAGAAAACATATATCTAACTTAAAATATAATGTATTTACAATTGCATTCAATTAAATAACGTCGTATCAATAAGAATTACTATTTTTTATGTTAAATACGTGAATCATGGGTCAAAATAATGGATATAATTAAACAACTATATAATATAGTACATTTTACACTTTGAGTACCTTAAAATTAAACTCTTATTTGTATATTAATAACAATACAGATGATAAAAACTCCTGGTGAAGAGAAGTATGTGCACCAAACAACAATGTGGATATTGCAGCAACTGAAGGCGTATTCATGGGACGCAAAGGCAGTAATAACTGTGGCTGCATTTGCTTTGGAGTATGGGAATCTTGTGTACCTTAAAGAGATTAATCAAAGCAGCGTGGACCAGGTTGCAAACTCACTGAAGCAACTAAACCAAGTGGAAATCAGGAGTGTGAGTAATGAAGCTACCAAGTTGGTGAGTGTGGTTCTGGAAGCACTTCATCACGTGATAGAATGGGCAAAATGGTCTTCTAATGGCTATGACACTGAGGATGTTCCTTCTTTGTCTCGTGCATTGCAAGAGATCCCATTTATTGTCTATTGGACAATTGCTTCCCTTGTTGCCTGTACTGCCAACATTGTTGTTGCCTCGTAAGTTTTTTTTTTTTCCTTATTATTCTCCTTTTTTTTACATATAATGGTTTGAATAATTTTTATAGTTAACTTAATATTTCAAAATAAATATCCATTAGTTTTGAAATTAAAGACAAAAATTTCTCTTAACAAACAAGATATCATGTCAT
>NC_029793.2:115495943-115528832 GCF_000816755.2 Arachis ipaensis | reverse complement strand
TAATTTTTCATTCCAAAAATAGCGCAGTTATGCAATATAACAATGTAACTATTTAAGAGAGAGAGTATTATTAAATTTGTATACATTATCAAAATTGAATTAATGTAGAGTTAGATAACTGCAATTGGACATTTTGTTTCAGGGACTATGCATTGTCAAAATTCACAGAAAAGCTTTATTCATTTGATGAAAGTCTGAATCGACATCTGATATCGAGCCGGGAGGAAATTGGTGCAGTCCCTAACTAACTAATACTTTGATGTATAACGAAGTATTAGAACATTTATTAATTTAGGACTAATAATAAGTATGATATATCGACTTGCTACATGTTGCAGCTGCTCTTGATGATTACCAGAGGCGTTGGAAGAGATTTTACAATCCTAAAGATGTCGTGGAACTCTTGAAGCTTCTCGTCCACCGCACTGGAACGCCGCTTCCACAATTATTTGATGGCACCACCAAAACCAAATTCGTAAGCACCACTAATTAACTCCGACCCCAAACTAAACCATTTATATGCTTCGTTATTATTTTCCCTTTGTTTCTTATCTCTGATTGTGTTTATATAAAGTAGAGAAAAACTTAAGAAACCAGTAATGATACACTAGTTAAATTTAATGGCGTAATGTCTAACATTGCTTCTCTCTCTTTCAATTGCAAAATAAATATTAAATAGTTGAAAAGGTTTCAATAAATAATAGAGAATACGAAAGAAGAAAAATAATAGAAAAAAAGTAGTTTAAGAAATTTTTAAATGTACCTAATCGTATATTTTTATTTCATTTTATTAATTACAATATATTTTTTATTTTTATGATTATGAACTTTATTTTTTTTTTCATAAATTGTATATAAATATATATAGAGTTTAATTTATTTTTTATGTGTATTTATATTTTAACATATATTTTTATACTAATAACTAATTTTAGTGTCTAATTTTAATATATATTTAGTACAATCGAATCCAATAATATAACCGATTTAATTATTGTCGGTATTGATAACTATGATCTTGGGTGGGGCACAAAGAAACATAAGTACATATTAACTAATCATTATGTCTTCATTCACACAGGATATTGATATCTTGAGGGGTAACAATGTGCTACTATTTATTTCAAGCCTGGACAAGATTGAAGATGAAATTCAGCTTTTGAATTCTCTGTATCTTAGACTAGAATCGCATCCAAATGATGTAGTAAAAACCTTTAGGAAAGGTGATTTCAAGATTTTATGGGTCCCAATTGTGAGAGAGTGGGACGATGTGCTCAACAATAAATTCACCCGCCTGAAAAACCATAACATCAAATGGTATGCATTGGAACAATCCACCACCTTAGCAGATGCTGGCTTAATTAGAGAGAGATTGAATTACCGGGGAAAACCTATTGTCACGGTGTTTGATTCTTCTGGTCACATACTTAATGAAGATGCAATGGACTTGATCTTCCAATGGGGGATTGATGCATTCCCATTCAGGAAAGAAGATGGTGACGAACTTGTTAAGAAATGGAAGTGGTTCTGGGATGTTACAAGGAAAGTCAACCTTGGAATTCAGGTAATAACTCATATTGATTATTTAAGAGAAATTTGTAATTTATCATTTTCGACTATGTCTTGTCTGTTCCATATATAGTAATTTATATATTTCTATATGATAAATTTTATCTCAACAAATTTTATGTTAAATAATTTTTAAAATAATAATGATGTTATATGTATATAAAATCAACAACTAAATCANCTATTTGTTTATTTATATAGAATATATAGTAAAATATAAAATAAACGTTAAAAATAAATAAAACAACACAAATAATTTATACATAAAATATGTGTTAGCTTATTTGATGACTATTTTGTATGCGTATAGCATTTTTGTTAAATAAATTTTAAGTAATAAATTGTATTTTTTATGTTAGCAGTTTATATCCATGAACATCAGTATTATGTAGTTAAATTGGATTAAATAACAGAGACATGTATAATTACTAAATAGGTGTGCGTTACATGTGATTTAATTTTAGGAGGTGAAAGGGGACAGGTATATTTTCATCTATGGTGGTGGTGATAGCAAGTGGATGAATAACTTCACATTTGCATTGGATAAGTTGAGAAAGCACGAAACTATCACAGGCATAGATGCTATAATAGAGCACTACCAATTGGGAAAGACAGATCCAAAGGTGGTTCCTCGTTTTTGGATTGAAATAGAAAGCAAGAAACTGAAGAAGCACGAGGGTGCCTTAGATTGTGAGATACAAAGGATAGTGAAGAGCTTGCTCTGCCTCAAACAAGATCCCCAAGGATGGGTTATTCTCACCAAAGGGTATAATGTGAAGGTTTTGGGTCATGGCGAACCCATGTATAAAACTGTGGAGGAGTTTGACAAGTGGCAAGACAAAGTGCTTCAAAAAGAAGGATTTGACATTGCTTTCAAAGAGTACTATGATATTAAGCTCAAAGAGTTTGAAGCTCTTCAGCCATGTTCGGTTGTCAATGTTGATGACTATAATGCAAATGTCATAGCTACCATAACATGCCCAAATCCCACTTGTGGTCGGGTCATGGAGGTCACTTCTGTTAATTACAAGTGTTGCCACCGTGATGCTTCAGCTTAGTGTGAGTGCCAAGGTCTGAATCTTCAAATTCCTCTATGAGTTTGATATTGGACAAATTAAAACTTTATATATGGTTATTGTAATTTTCTATTTAATTTCTATGTTTGTGTTTGAGTCGAGACAAGATGAGTGTTTGGTGCCATTCAATAACTTGACGTACCCCTTTTGGAGAATGGGTAGAAAATAAGTAACGGCTTCACTTTATCTTGTTTGTTATTATTGAATTGAATAAAATTAGCATTTTTATATATTTCTGTTTAAATAAATAAAGTGTGCAACTAATACTTCTTTGTTATATATGCTTTTTTTTTAAAAGATCATTTTCATTGATAAAATAAAATACAAAAGAAAAAAAAGAGACAAAGAAACCAATACCATATTCCTAAATTTTGGAGAGAGCTAATCTTCCTGAATACTATATATGCATTTTGTTGCTTTGGTCTTCTTGGTGATTTATTCTTCGTTACTTTTCAATATTCTGGTTCTCCTTGCTATTCGCACTTATGAGTAAATAAAAGTATGATATATAGGTTATACAAATTACTTGACAATTAATGACTTTTTACGATTACATTAATATTACTTAATTAGTTAATTTCAAATTATGTATTATTGCATATGTCAAATTATCTCACACGTATCATAGTTTTAAAATTAATTTAATATATTTTTTTTTTTTGATATTCATATGTTTGCTGATTGAATTGCCAAGGACAGTATCAAGTACCAAGATCATCACTTCCTCTTTTTAGATACTCCTCCTTTGAAGCAGGTTAAACTGATTAATAATGATATTAGAGAGACCCGAACGGCCAATGCTTTTGTAGGTAGGGGTGTTCACGGAGTTGTAGGTGTGTAGTTCTTTTGTTTCTTGGATTTAAGCCCCGGTTACTCAACCCAACAAAAAAAAAAAGACAGATAATATTTAAATTGAGTTTTTATTTATATTAAGTTGGACATTAAATGTGTGTAGCGATTTAATTTTTAGCATAAGAATATTTTTAAAATACAAAACAAAAGTTATATAATATATAACAACCTCTATATATGCATAATTACAAGAATTAATCTTCACATACAAACTTTTTTTGTTATACAAGCCTTACAAGTCTATATACTCACTTATACATAAAATGCGTCTCTTTTGGCACGTCTAATCCACGGGCTTCTTAACAAATTTTTCAATCAACATGTGAATATATAACTTCTTTTTTCGAAAGAATTTCGTTTTCTTTTTCGAATTTTTTCTGGATTTTCGTGTCTTCTCTGATGAGTTTGGAAAACTCTAAATTAATATTTGTGATGACTAAACATTATTAATTATATTAATTACAAAATTATTAATTTGATTTTTATTTAACATATGTTAATTAATAATTTTGTGATGCAGGTTTATATTGGGCTGAAAAATAAAAGAAAAACATTAGCTAGCCCAATTCATATACTCAGCCTTGGAATTGAATTTATACGGCTGAAATAATGGTTGCGTTGGTTGGGTCAGAATTGCTGAATTAAGCCCAATTGATTTTATCATTAAATAATCAAAGAAGTGTGGCTGAAATATTTTGAATGGGCCAGATTCAATTCACATTATCATTAGCCCAACTCAAAATCTTGGTTGGATACTCCAATGCTTGGTCCGAAACCAATCATGAGTGAAAGCAAATGTATTGCTTCTTGTTCCCAACGGAATCCATTTTCACCATAAGGTGGAATTCAAATTTCATAAAGTGAAGTTAATACTTACATTGGAAACATGAGAGAGAATAAAGCTATTGATTTGATTGCAAGCACTAAAGCTACACGCTAGTCAGCAAAGAGAAAGGAAAATTAATTCACTTTTATTATCTATCTTCAATTCTTTAATTGTTGCTCATAATTTCTCTTTCCTCTCTCTCATTTCACTTCTTCCCTTTTGGTCATATCATTACAGAGAAAGCATGGAAGCTAAGTTGAGCTACTAAAAGAAAGAAGGAGCTACATGCAACAAGACCATCAAGTTGATGACAAGAAAACATAAAAATGGAAAAGTATGTTGTGGCTAAGATTCTCATTCACTTGTGGTAAGATATTGTGAAGAGATCTTAGTTTCTTCATACCAAAAAAGAAAGAAGGAGATTCGGCCAGCAAGGAGGAGATTCTTGGAGGCATGACTTGTCTCTGATTCTGCTCAACCACCACAGGAAGTAGTTAGAGCGGCGAAGTGATGGAAGAGGCAGAGATTGGAACAGATGAAGTCATCATCATCATGAAGCATCAAGGGCCAGAAATCCATCTTGGAGAGCAAGCCAAGGATGGAGCGCTCGGATTGATGAAGAGTGATGACCAAGGAAGAACTAGAGGTATTTGCATGTTGGGTTTTGCATGAGTTACCTTCTCTCTCTCTGTGGCCGAACCGGTTCTGTTTTGAAGGAAAAGAAGTTAAGCTTGGGGTTTGGTTTCAACTGTGGAGGCTTCCCTCTTCTATAAAAAAGGAGAACAGTCACGGTTTGATTCAAGGAGTAATATTTGAGAGTGCAAGGCACAGAAGTCTCAGAGCTACCTAAGCTAGCAGTTTTTCTTCTCCTTCAATGTATTCTGTTTAGTATTTTTCTGTTTAATTTTGTCATGTCTTGAGTCTCATGGAAAAAGACAAACAGTGAAGTTTGTATGAAAAAGTCATAGAGCCGAAAAAGGCAGAGAGTGCAAAATTAAAAGAAAAAGCCATAGATGTCCATAGAGTTCCTTTGTTCATCTATGTTGTGTTTCATGATTCTGTGGGAATCCCTTTGTAAGTTGGGTTAGCACTTTACAGTTTGTAATCAGGTTGATTATAGTGAAATTCCATCATTGTTGTGATGGAGACTGGATGTAGGCTGCATTGCACTTAGCAACTGAACCAGGATATATCTGGGTGTAATTTTCTTTCTCTACTAATCCATTTCTGTTTCTATTGCACAGGAGCTAAAACCAAAAATATCTCGTGCCAAGTGACGAGAAAAAAATAAAAAGTCTCGTGGCTAAGGACGAGACAAAAACAGAAAAGTCTCCTCAAAGACTGGAAAGTGTAATCAAGCAAAAAGGGGGCTAAGATTCAACCCCCCTTCTCTTAGCCACTGAAACCATCAATTGGTATCAGAGCTCGGTTTCAAAGAGATCAAGCTTTGTAGCTTGGAGAAAAGATCCAGATGGCAGAAAGCAGTGGCTCTAATCTGGTGTCCTACAACCTTACAGAAGGACAGTCAAGCAACATACCGCCTCTCTTCAATGGGAAAAACTATACCTATTGGAAGGAGAGAATGAAAATCTTTGTGCAAGCAGTAGACTACAGGCTTTGGAAGATCATCCTAGAGGGTCCTCAATTTCCAACTAACACGAGTGCTGAAGGAGTAGTCACTCTTAAACCAGAAACAAGCTGGACCGAGGAAGATAGAAAGAAAGTGGAGCTAAATGCCAAGGCTGTAAATCTACTCAATTGTGCTATCAGCTTCGAGGAATACCGACGAGTATCACGATGCACAACGGCAAAGGAAATCTGGGATAAATTGCAAATCACTCATGAAGGAACCACCATTGTAAAGAAGACTCGGACAGATATGTTGAACAGAGAGTATGAAATGTTTGCAATGAAGGAAGGAGAGTCCATTGATGAACTGTTTGAAAGATTCAATATCATCATTGTTGGCTTAGATGCTCTGGGAATAACGTATCCTGATTCTGTGCTTGTGAGGAGAGTGTTGAGATGTCTCACAAAAGAGTGGGAAACAAAAGCTTTAATTATTTCTGAGAGCAGTAGTCTAGATTCCATGACATGTGATGATTTGAGAGGAAACCTTCTTGCTTTTGAAAACACTTATTTGAAAAAAGATTCAAAAAAGAAAAGAATTGTTTTTTCTTCTGTAACTAACCCCCTGGATGATGAATCCAGTGATAACTCCTCTGAAAATGAATTTGTGTTGTTTGCCAAAAAATTCAGGAAAATGGTGAAGTTCAAAGGCAAGGGCAGTAGCTCAAGGAAAATGAAGAAAGACCTTAGCAAAGTAACTTGTTACAACTGCAAGAAAATGGGGCACTTCAAATCTGATTGTCCCAAGTTAAAGAAGGAGGAGAAGCCAAAAAGAGAAAAGAAGAAGGGACTGATGGCTTCATGGGAAGATTTGGAAAATGACTCGGATGATGATGATGAGGAATCCGAGACCAAGTCACAACCTTGTCTCATGGCAGATCACATAGATCAGGTAGTCTTTCATAACCCTAACACTGAAGATCTTCATCTTATGATAGACCACCTTTCTAAAAAAATAAGATGTTTTCTGCTGGAAAATCAAGAACTTGAACAAAAAGTCACCATTCTTAAAGCTGAAAACAGTTTTCTTAAAGAAAAAGTGAGGGAGGCCGAAACTGCTTGTGATCTTGTTGAAGAAAATAAGTAGTTAAAAGCCCAAATTAAGAGCTGTGAAAGTGATCATTCCATCCTTGCATATGTAGACTATTTTAAAAGAAATGAAGAGTTGCTTAACGAGGTTAAGAGGCTTAAGGAAGACTTAGCCAAGTTCACCCAAAGTTCTGAAAATCTGAATCAAATCTTGGCTAGTCAAAAACCTCTTTATGATAAGGCTGGGTTGGGGTTTTATAAATCTGCTGAAAAATCTCATTTTGAAAACTTTGCTTCATCCTCTAATGATACAAGATTTCAAGATCCCACCTACTTTAACAAAACAGCAACTCCAAGATTTTGTAGACTATGCAATCGAAATGGACACTTTCCTATTCAATGTTTTTTTGGAGAAAGAATGATTGGTGATAAAGCTTGTAAAGTTGTTTTTATTACAATGGCTTAGGACATAGGAGATGGTTTAACGTGAAAGGATCCAAGAAAATTTGGATACCAAAGGTCACTTGAACTTATTTTGTAGGTGTGCCTAGCATCCAAACGGAAAGAAAATATGTGGTATATGGATAGCGGATGCTCTAGGCATATGACCGGAAAGACAACATTCTTCATAAAGCTTGATGAATATGATGGAGGACTTGTCACTTTCGGTGATGATGCAAAAGGAAAAATAGTGGCTGTTGGGAAAGTTAGTAAAAATTTTTCATCTTGTATAAATGATGTTCTTCTTGTACATGGTTTGAAACATAATTTACTTAGTATTAGTCAATTATGTGATTTAGGCTTTGAGGTTATTTTTAGGAAGTTTGTTTGTTTAGTTGTTTGTGAGAAAACTGGAGATATTTTATTTGAAGCTAAAAGATGCAATAATGTGTATGGATTGACTCTTGAGGACCTAAAATAACAAAATGTGACATGCTTTACATCTCTTGAATCTGAAAAATGGCTATGTCATAGAAAGTTGGGTCATGCAAGCATGTACCAAATTTCTAAGCTTGTTAAGAAAAATCTGGTTAGAGAAATTCCAAACATCAAATTTGAAAAGGATCTTACTTGTGATGCTTGCCAATTGGGCAAACAAGTAAAATCCTACTTTAAACCTAAAGATGGAATCTCAACCAAAAGGCCATTAGAGATGTTACATATTGATCTTTTTGGACCAACAAGAACTCAAAGTTTAGGAGGTAAACACTATGGTCTTGTAGTGGTAGATGGTTACTCTAGATTTGGTTGGGTACTTTTCCTTGCTCATAAAAATGATGCTTTTCATGCCTTCTCCACTCTTTGCAAGAAAATTCAAAATGAAAAGGATTTAAAAATTGCCCATTTAAGAAGTGATCACGGAAGAGAATTTGAAAACCAAGACTTTGAAAAATTCTGTGATGACTTAGGAATTTCTCATAACTTTTCATGCCCTAGAACCCCCAACAAAATAGGGTGGTTGAAAGAAGGAATAGGAGCCTTCAAGAGATGACTAGGGCTATGCTTTGTGGGAATGAGATCCCTAAATTTTTATGGGCAGAACCTGTGAATACAGCTTGTTACATTTTGAATAGGACAATCATTAGAAAAGGGTTGAAGAAAACTCCTTATGAGCTATGGAAAGGAACCCCTCCAAATCTTAAGTACTTTCATATTTTTGGATGCAAATGCTTTGTACTTAACAATAAAGAAAACCTTGGAAAGTTTGATCCAAAATCCTATGAAGGAATGTTTGTTGGATATTTCACCACAAGCAAGGCTTATAGAATTTATCTCAAAGAGCATAGAACCATAGAGGAATCCATACACGTTACTTTTTGTGATTCTAACTTAATTTCCAGTGCTGTGATAGATAATGATTCAGATGGTGAAGAGGCTGGAACAAGTGAAGAAAATCCCAAATCTGCTCAAAACGAAGAATCTGCTAGTCCAGTTTTGTCTCGTCAGATTGGAGGAGATATTTCCGTTTTATCTCCTGAGCAGACACGAGAAACTGAAACAGTGAGACCACCAAAAACTCATCAAAGCTCAACACCACTTTGGAAGCCTAGAGAATGGAAGTCTATGAGGGGTTATCCTCATGACTTCATAATTGGTGATCCCAAAAGAATCCCATCTTACGGCTGTTAAACGCATCATCAGATACATTAAGGGGACTTGTAATTTTGGATTATGGTATCCTAAATCTGATGATTTTTGTGCAATAGGGTTTTGTGATGCAGATTATGCGGGAGATAGAGTGGATAGAAGGATCACCTCCGGCATGTGTTGCTTCCTTGGAAGCTCACTCAACATGTGGTCAAGCAAAAAACAAGCCACAGTGGCTTTATCCACAGCTGAAGCTGAATACATTTCCGCATCTGCATGTTGCTCTCAATTAATTTGGTTAAAAACACAGTTGGAAGATTACAAATTAAAGATCAATAGTATACCCTTATTTTGTAATAATATGAGTGCTATTAACATTTCAAAAAATCCTGTTCTGCACTCAAGAACGAAGCACATTGAGATAAAATATCATTTTATTAGAGAACATATGTAAAAGGGTACTATTGATATTCAATTTGTAAAATCTGAAGACCAACTTGCTGACATTTTTACAAAACTCCTCTGTGAAGACAGATTCTGTTCATTAAGAAAAAGCTTGGGAATGATTGATCTTGTTTCTGTTGATAATTTGTGAAAATTCTGACTCTGCCCAGTTTTGTCTCGTAGGAATGGACGAGATAAAAATAAGAATGAAGGAAGGGATGTGATTTAGGGGGAGGCTGCGCAGAATTTAATTTTCATGGACCCTACCAAATCTCTTTAACCCCACAATGACTGTTTTGTTAGTTCCTCATTTTTTTTGAAAATAAAAATCCTTGTGTTGTCTCATCAAATCCTATTGAAAGAGGATGATGTCAAATCAAATCTTTTCTCTCAACTAATCTCTTGATTCAAGGAAACCACTTTTTCAAATAAAAGAGAAAACTCTTGGGTATTAACCACCACTTAATGGACATTTAATTCCCTTGATTCTCTCTCCACTCACCTCACCCTTCGGCCTTCTCTTCAACTTCCATCTCCATTCATCTTCTTTTTCACTTTCAACCAAACAGACCGAAACCATGGACACTAAGGTGTCTGCTCAGAAAAATTCAAGAAAAAGAGAGAAGAACAAAGAGCCAAGCTTTGAAGTAGGATCACACACTTACACACCACCATCAAAAGGAACCACACCAGAAAGCAGTGCTTAGAAGTCAAAGGGGTTTGCCTTGAATAACACCAAGGAGCCAGCAAACTTGGAGACATGGAGTTTCAAGAAAAAGTTTCAAAAATCACATTCTCACTATGATCCATATAGGTTTGACTTTTGTGCATCCTATGAATTCCACAATGAGGTTCTAGAAAAACGTCATCTCTGTGCTACTTACCTCGTCGATTTTAACTCACTCACCAACAAAGGAATCCCTGTCTCTTCTCTGTTTGACAACCTTCAATGGACACCACTGCTTCACATCCAAAAACCGGTTTATCCCAGTTTGGTCAGAGAGTTCTATGCCAACATGCGACTAATGGATGGCATCATTCACTCCTATGTAAAGGGACTTCACATAATCCTTGATACTACAACCCTTGGGATGGCTCTAGGCTACAAAGAAAAGGGACCAAAGGCATACATGTCCAAGAAATGGGATTCACAGGTTGGGATCACTTACCAGATGCCTTTAAATCAAACCTGTGAAAGTCTCTCTAGAATGGATGGCACGAATTCAACTCTCAAGGAACTCAGTCCAGATAAGACAATTCTCCTTTACAAACTCATATCTCATGTTCTCATCCCACAAAGTGGTTTACGCCACCGGATCACAGTTTGTGACTTTCTTGTTCTTTTTGCTCTTGTTACTTCTTCACAAATTTCCTTTGCATATCTTATGATAAGACATATGTGGAAATCTGTAAAGAATACCAAAAAGGCTAGTCTTCCATATGGCATATTTCTCACCAGCATCTTTGAGTATTTTGAAGTTGATCTAACAAATGAAGCTGTTGAGAATCAGGTTTCAGTCATTAAGGGAGGATGAGTTACAAGGAGTTTGATGCTGGAAAACTTGGAGAAGGATCTGGGAGTTGGTAGCGAAGAAGGCGCTGAAGATTCTGACTTTAATCTCTCTGAAGATTAATTATTGTTCTCTTTGATGTTGGCACTCTTAGGCTCAATTAGATACTCTGTTTTGTTAGGTTGGATACTGTTAGTACCATAACCTTGTGATACTGTGTGGATACTTTTGGGTTATATTTTGCATATTCTGTTTTTTTTTTGTCAAAATCTTTTTGCAGGTGCCCATTTGATGACAAAAGAGGGAGAATAAATGTTGAAAATTGAAACTGAAAAATAGGGGATGAAATTCTCTTTTGAGAATTCATGATCACCCGTGTTAAAAGGATTCACCTAATGCTTGATAATGCATACTAATAATGCTTGGTTGATTATAATTGTGATGCATTTGTTTTGATATTATGGCTGCCTAGTTGTTAATTGGTTCTTGTGATAGTTTATCTTGATGAATATGCTATGCTTGCTACCAGTGGATTAGGAATATTCTGATTCATCTTGATAAACATGTTTGCAGAATACTTTATTTTTGGCAGTTCCTTTAAGCATTGAGTGTGGAAATAAATGTTGAAAATTGCTGTAATCATGATGTGGTTAAAAATATTTTCTTACCATAACTGTGTTGCTCTGATTTGATTGGAAAATATTTTAAACAGCAATTGATTTTCAAAAGATTTTTTGGTTGTTGTTTGAGCAGAAAATTAAATTATTGATAACAAATGAGTTTTGATTATCATTCAACTCTGCTCATAAATCAAGCCATTCAACATTAAAAATTTTATATGTTGAATAACATTGTTGCCTTAGGCTTGATAAAATTGTTACAGGTTGGAACTTCCCTTGGTAAGAATAGCATATATTAAGGGGGAGCCATGTGACAATTTGAAAGGAGGAGAAATACAAATCTTCAAAGGGAGTATTCTTTACTCAATCTTAAATTTCTTTCCATTTCAATTTTAATAATGTTTGTCATCAAGGGGGAGATTGATGAGTTTGGAAAACTCTAAATTAATATTTGTGATGACTAAATATTATTAATTATATTAATTACAAAATTATTAATTTGATTTTCATTTAACATATGTTAATTAATAATTTTGTGATGCTGGTTTATATTGGGCTGAAAAATAAAAGAAAAATATTAGCTAGCCCAATTCATATACTCAGCCTTGGAATTGAATTTATACGGCTGAAATAATGGTTGCGTTGGTTGGGCCAGAATTGATGAATTAAGCCCAATTGATTTTATCATTAAATAATCAAAGAAGTGTGGCTGAAATATTTTGAATGGGCCAGATTCAATTCACATTATCATTAGCCCAACTCAAAATCTTGGTTGGATACTCCAATGCTTGGTCCGAAACCAATCATGAGTGAAAGCAAATGTATTGCTTCTTGTTCCCAACGGAATCCATTTTCACCATAAGGTGGAATTCAAATTTCATAAAGTGAAGTTAATACTTACATTGGAAACATGAGAGAAAATAAAGCTATTGATTTGATTGCAAGCACTAAAGCTACACGCTAGTCAGCAAAGAGAAAGGGAAATTAATTCACTTTTATTATGTATCTTCAATTCTTTAATTGTTGCTCATAATTTCTCTTTCCTCTCTCTCATTTCACTTCTTCCCTTTCGGTCATATCATTACAGAGAAAGCATGGAAGCTAAGTTGAGCTACCAAAAGAAAGAAGGAGCTACATGCAACAAGACCATCAAGTTGATGGCAAGAAAACATAAAAAAGAAAAAGTATGCTGTGGCTAAGATTCTCATTCACTTGTGGTAAGATATTGTGAAGAGATCTTAGCTTCTTCATACCAAAAAAGAAAGAAGGAGATTCGGCCAGCAAGGAGGAGATTCTTGGAGGCATGGCTTGTCTCTGATTCTGCTCAACCACCATAGGAAGTAGCTAGAGTGGCGAAGTGATGGAAGAGGCAGAGATTGGAGCAGATGAAGCCATCATCATCATGAAGCATCAAAGGCCAGAAATTCATCTTGGAGAGCAAGTCAAGGATGGAGCGCTCGGATTGATGAAGAGTGATGACCAAGGAAGAACTAGAGGTATTTGCATGTTGTGTTTTGCATGAGTTACCTTCTCTCTCTCTGTGGCCGAACCGGTTCTGTTTTGAAGGAAAAGAAGTTAAGCTTGGGATTTGGTTTCAACTGTGGAGGCTTCCCTCTTCTATAAAAAGGGAGAACTGTCACGGTTTGATTCAAGGAGTAAGATTTGAGAGTTCAAGGCACATAAGTCTCAGAGCTACCTAAGCTAGGAGTTTTTCTTCTTCTTCAATGTATTCTGTTTAGTATTTTTCTGTTTAATTTTGTCATATCTTGAGTCTCATGAAAAAAGGCAAACAGTGAGGTCTGTATGAAAAAGCCATAGAGCCGAAAAAGGCAGAGAGTGCAAAATTAAAAGAAAAAGCCGTAGATGTCCATAGAGTTCCTTTGTTCATCTATGTTGTATTTCATGATTCTGTGGGAATCCCCTTGTAAGTTGGGTTAGCACTTTACAGTTTGTAATCAGGTTGATTATAGTGAAATTCCATCATTGTTGTGATGGAGACTGGATGTAGGCTGCATTGCACTTAGCAGTTGAACCAGGATATATCTGGGTGTAATTTTCTTTCTCTACTACTCCATTTCTGTTTCTACTGCACAGGAGCTAAAACCAAAAATATCTCGTGCCAAGTGACGAGACAAAAATAAAAAGTCTCGTGGCTAGGGACGAGACAAAAACAGAAAAGTCTCCTCAAAGACCGGAAAGTGTAATCAAGCAAAAAGGGAGCTAAGATTCAACCCCCCTTTCTCTTAGCCACTGAAACCATCATTCTCACTACTAGAAAATTAGTTATTACAGACGGATATTTCCGACGGATTTTATCCCACGGAAATACAAACGGAATTTCAGAGAGATTTTTTGTCGGAAAACAAAAAAAAATGAATTAGCATAAATTACAGACGGAAAAGAAAATTCGTCGATAATTCTATAGACAAAATCCATCTGTAATTAAACAGACAAAATGCTGCATTTTATTAAATTATTATAGACGGATTTTCCGTCTATAATTTAAAATTTTCCGTCGGAAATAATAAGTTAAACCTATCATTGCCCGAGCTCCATTCACAGCACACAAATCAAACCTAGTATTCCTCACCCTTCTTCTCCGTCAATGACTCAACGGGCTACTTCTTCTTCTCCTTTCCTCACCCACAGCACCACCGCCAGCCACCCTAACCGCCGCAGCTACCTTCTTGTCTCTTTTCACAGTGCTTCAATTTTCTAGCTAGCTCCTTATTATTTATTTTAGTTTCGAAATTTGTAAATATTTTGATCATCGGTTTGGGCACTTTGCGTTTGTGTTGCTGATCTTATCGGCTTCTTCCACATCTTCGATCTGATCATTGTATCATTCCCTTCCAGATCTGATTACTGATTTCCGTTCCTAATTTCAGTCTTGCTAACCCTAAAATCCATAACATGCTTTGGGATCTCATCCACAGAATCTTCCCCTCTAATTTGTTGAATAGATATCAAATTAGGGGCGAAGATCGAAGTCACTTGATTTTATTTTTCATTGAGGAACTATTAGCTACTCAAGTGGCAAAAAGATTAAAATATGCGTGAGTAATGATTCGTGTGTGTAAGACCCAGAACTTTTGAAAAGTCTTATTATGATCAAGTCTCAAATCATATAGTTATTTATAGCCTTAATTTCAGAAATTACTTTCTTAAGGATAATTAAAGCAAGTTTTGATTTATTGAATTTGAAATAAATTGAGATTATTATCCAATTTTATAATTATTGGTTTATTTTCTATATTTTGATTATAAAATTGATAGTGGTGAAATAATAAGGATTTCTGTATGGTTTGGATTAAGTAATTAATATTTTAAATATTAATACTGCTACTTTGGAAAAATAAAGGGGTTTAATTATATTATTTCTAATTATTTTGATTTGGGCATTTTATGGAAAATAATTTGTGAAATTGATGAGCAAATAGTATTTTCTATATATAATTAGTGTTGGATTTAATTATGGGTTTCAATTATTATATTATTCCCAATTTTATTTGAAATTACCAAATTACCCCTAACCCTAAGTTTCAAAAAGGAAACCTAATCATATGCTCAGCAGCCGCCACCCTTATTCTCCCCTCAGCAAACCTGCAACACGCATGCTTTCCCCCTTCTTTTCCAAATCCATACGGAGTAACAATAGAGAAAAAGAGAGGCAGAGAGCTACGGTAGGAGAGGAAGGAGATTCGCACCGGCCTGCTGGGCTCCACCACCGCCGTCGCGTCGTCGCCGTCAGCACTGCGAGGTGCCATCCGCGTCGCTGTCGCTGAAGCTTCGCGCCGCTGTCTAACCGCCGTGCCTCGCCGTCAGTTGTTGCTCATCCTCATCGCGACCAGAGGGGAGCGCGAGATCGAGAGAGGGAGAAAAAGCGTGGAGTCAGCGTCGCGTGGAGAGGGACTCGCCGCTCCTTCCCACCGCCACCGAGCTGCCATTGTCGACGCGTGTTACCGCGGCTGAGGGTGTCGCCACCACCAAACCCTGGTCGAAGATTCTTCCACTGCACGCGAGAGGAAGAGGAGCGATGAGGCAGAACGCATCCTCGCCGGAGCTCTTGAGCGCCGCCGTCGTTCGTGCCTCCTCCCGCCACCAAATCTGCTCCCACTTCTGGGTTCTGGAATCTGACCCGGACGCCGCTGCCACCATCCGAGCTCGCTGCTGCTGATGATGGTAAGCCCAAACCGCTGCCGGCAAAAAGGGGTTCAGGCCGCCGCAGGTGTCGCTGCCGGAGAAGGGAGCTGCATCTCTGTGATTCCGATTGCCAGGAGTGGTTATGTGACGTTAGGAACCACCGCCGGAGCTTCTGGCTGCCCTTGCCGTCGCCGGAAAAGTCTATCGGTAAGGGTCTTAAGTTGGTTCCCCTTTCCGTTGAGTTTCTGGAAACCTCACTGTCACTGCATATGGTTCAGGTCATCGCTGCCGCTTGAGGTGTCTGCCGGGCTGCCACCAAACCGGTTCGGAGACCGCCGCTACTTCGGTTCAGTCGTTCCTTCTTCGGTTCGGTAAGCGTTTAGATGTGAAAGCCTTTTAGTTACCATTCTGTTATCATACGCTGAGGTTTGTGGCGTTAATTGCTATAGGATTGACTTTCGGTTGTTGTATGTTGCGATTCAAGTTGTTGAGACTGTTGCAAAAGTGGCTTGGAGCTGAGGTTTTGGTTGCCGTCAGTTCGGGTTGAGGCGGAAAGGACTTGATGAGGCGTTTGGGTTATGGAATTGCGTTTTGAGGTAGGGACTCTTTCCAAAAACTATATTCTTATATATTGGAATTATTACATATGGATACTGTTGTGAGATATTATGTATTTGGTGATTGTATCTGCCTTATGTGTCATTTGATTGACTCGAGTGATTATGGACGTTGGTTTGGTTGAATTGTTGTGCGGCTTTGTGAAATGTAATGTTTTGAAGTGATTCTTCAAAGATTCAAAATCTGAGTTTAATCCATTGAGGATTGATTTGATTTGAGTTAATTATTTGATGATGTGAAAAGTCGAATGCACTTTTGAATTCAGCCTGGTTTACTTTAATTGACTTGATCTTGGACAAATGATTTGTTACTGAACCGTTTCTTTAAAGCTTTGGAAAATGAGTTAAATCGGTTGATATTGAGTTGATTTTGAAATGGTTTTCTTGAGATATGCCACTGAGGCGACTGTTAGATTTAGCTTGCTTTGAATTGATTTCTGGTTTTGAGCTGTTGAAAAGGAATGAGAAACGGTTTAGTTGGGACCCGAACCGGGTGGCAAAAGTCCAAGTTTTAGGGGAGGTGCTGCCGAAATTTTTACAAAATCCTAGTCTTGTTTGAAAAGTTATTTAAAAAGGATTGGATTTGAGAAGTTGTATTATTTGATTTATTAAGAGAATATTTATATTTTCAAGTTTAATTTATTTAGTGAACTTTATGCCTTGAGTTTGACTTATTTAGAAATGAACTATTTTTACTGTTTGAATTACTGAAGGAAAGAATGATGCTCTAATATTGATTTCAATATAAAAATGAGCTTTTAGTAATTTTAAAGGAATCTAGACTTTTGATTGAGCAATTAAGTTTGAGGTATTTTGGAAGAGTTAGAAAAATGGGTTCCAAAAAGAAACCTGAAACTGGTTTGATTCAAATGAACCGATTTCTTTTCAAATGAGTTGATTTTTGGACCGGGTTGGAACTTGTGATTTTGTATGGTCGGTTTCATAATAAATTCAGTTTTATTTACTTGAACCGAGAATCCATGATTTTAAGAGTTTCAATGAATTTTAAGGAATTGATATAGGTTGACCTTCCCTAAAGACTTGGGACTCTGTCGAGAAACTTTTGTTATAAAATCCCATTGTTAGATGGGTGATTTTGAATGCTTTGAAATAAATCCTTAACTTGCCATGGTTTTGGAAGTTTTGGAAAGAGAATACCGAGAGTGGCTTTGTTTTAAAAAGGAAACTCACTTTGAGTAAATTTGGCTTATGAGCCTGAGATGATTTGAGAAATGAGATATTTAAAGCCAAGGCTGAAAAGAGTTAAAATTTGATTTCAAAGTGAAATGAATTGAGGAAATGATTTATGGCTTAAATGCCGATTTCATGAATTTGATGATTTTGAATGTGGAAGTGCTGTTTTGTTGAGAGCCGGGATGGCTGGGTATGATTATGAATAATGGCAAGTTTTGGATTGAACTGTGAGCCGGATGGCTAAGTACTGCCGGGTTACGGCAAGGCCATTATGGATTATAGCTAAGTATAAATGCATATATGATAAATGAACGAATATGATAAATGAATAATGATGGAAAATGTTGAATGTAAGTATGCTTGTGTTTTCTCTCTGGTTGTAAGGGTGACAGGGCACCGATACCCTCTAATGGCGACAGGGCGCAGATACCCTCTAATGGTGACAGGGCGCAGATACCCTCTAATGGTGACAGGGCACATATTCCCTCTAATGATATTTATGTGACATTGGTTGGGTGTGCATATTATAATTAGTTTGCCTATGTGATTAATTGCTAACTGTTCTACCTGTAATAACTGTTTGTTTGTGCTTGAACTTCCTATCTGTGTTTGCATTTGGGACCCGGTTGGATTGTGGTGATTGGTTGTTGGTTGGATTGTTTGGGCCTAGGGCCGTGGTTGAATTGAGATGGACCGATGATTGGTTTTCGGTTTTGTGTTTCTGATTTGGAAAAGTGTGAAATGCTAATTTGGTTCAGCATGGTTAAACCTTTTTGAAAGGCTTTTGAATTTTTGAGAATTGAATGGTTCCTCTTTCAGAAAAGATTTTCGACTTCACTTTTATTGAAAACTGTTGTTTTTGAAAAGAGGTATAAGTCGGTTATTAATCACTGGTGCGGTTATCTTCATGTATCCTATTACAGTAATTCCTAAAAACCCTCTACTGAGAACCCTTTCGAGGATGATGTTCTCACCCCCCTACATTTTTCCCCTTTCAGGATATGGGCGCAGAAGTTACGAAGAGTTTATTTAGTTGTTGTTGAGATGCTCTGTATTGCTTTAGATTATTATTTGTACCCTCGCCTTTATCTTGAGATATTCTGTAAGAGGGATAGGAGTTGTATTGTCTAATGCTTGTAATATTATTTATATATGTGTGTGTATATATATGGATGTACTTTTATGAGCTTTTGTAAGTTGTATGGTATTCTGTGAATGTATGTTATCGGATGAAAGTATTTTTGGGAGCGGTTTCACGGTTTAAAGTTTTAAACAGGCTCATTTTTTAGTATCAAATATTATAAGTGTCGTCGTAATGTCCGAGCTAACAGAGTCGCGCAGCCGGAAGCGTGAGCTTTGGTAGTTAGGGTGTTACATTATGGTATCAGAGTGGTCTTTCCTGTAGAGCCTGAGGAATGGACCAACTATGTTTTAGTTGCATACTCTGAGTGTTTGTCATGTATTAGGTCTTGTCGAATGACGAGAATTAGAGCTTTATGCACATGACGGTCTATTGATTAACGCTGTTAGTCTCGCATTGCATAATTCTTGGTATTAAGTTTGGCCGGTTTAATACTAGTGAATTATGTATATGAAAGCACTGATGGGTTATCATAGATGAAATCCGAGTTTTGAGTAAAGCGAATCGCGGGTTTTGGAAAAGTTGGAAACTATTTCTCGAGGCTATTCAGTTGTGTGTCTTGAATTCTGTTCGAGTCGACCTGTTCCTTCATGTCCTAACTTGAAGTTCTTGTTTGCTAATCCTTTTGAACAGTAGTTTGATTTTTCAACTATATTCCTCTATTCATATGCATTCTTGTTTGATCTTAATTGCATATGCTTGTTTGGAATCCTTGTTGCATCTATCTTCCTCTGTTTGGGTTCTTCTTGATTCACGTGTTCCTTGATGTAGCTTCGAACTTGTCTTAATGTGTTGTGCCTTTTTAACTCCGGAGTCCGAGTCCATTCTTAGAGAAAATTTTGATTCAGTTTTTCTCTTATTTGACAATGATGACAGCCAATTTTGAAATTTTTATAAAAAGTGCTGTTGTTTAGATATATACTTATCTATATATGAAACTCGAGATTTCTTATACAGTTTAACAATTATTTACTTCTAATACCTTGCCTGTACTTGTACTGGCTTACAAAACTGCACTTACTTCAAAAGTAAATTGACTTTCTAGTAATTTTACTATAGTTCCAATGCACATCTTCAATTGGTTATGTATTTGGGGTATTTTTCAAAAATTCAGAAAGAAATGAATTTTTCGCCTTTATTCCGGTTGAGTTTCGTTTGATAAGCTTCACTTAACTTATTTTGAATTGAGTTTGGTTAGCATACTACATGGGTTATGCCATTGTTGTTCTTTTGAAAATGTTGGACTCATAGCTTTCTTCTTATGAACGGACTCGTTCCTTCTTAAGCTTCTCACCTCTATGAATGTCATACATGATTCTGTTTTTAACTAATCTTTTACATCTTGTGAAATTACCATTGATCTTGGTTTATCCTCTCTTGTGAATCTCATCCGTATGTGAGTCAGTTTGATTCGTTTCAAATTAGTGCATTGTTTATTCTCTCATTTTCTCTACAAGGGTTTTTAGTTAAAGATTTACCTTTGAGAAATTACTAATGATTGAGTTGTCTTTTCCTATGACTTTTGTATTCTTTTGGATCAATTGAAAGCTTGTTTGATGACTCATGCCTAATGAATCTTGTTTGGACTACTTTGGTTTAAGATCCTTTCTTGCAAGGCTTGATTCCCTTTTAGTACATCTTGAACTTCTTGAATGTTCTTCTGAGATGGTGCTTTCAAGAACACTTTTAGAGTCTTGTTTTGAACTTTTCAAAGAAGTTTTGAATTCTCTTTGGAAGAATACTAAACAAAATTTATTTTCTATTGATTGATTGAGATTTAAACTATTGTTCAATTTTGATGAAGTTAATTTAAAAATCGGCATGCGCTATTTTAAATGAGGTTTTGGAGGACTTCCTTGTTTAGTGGGAACCGATGCGTTTGTAACGCACCACTTAATTCATTTACCAAATTGTAAGCAAATTTTTACCTCGGAATTTCTTTTTAAAAAGAGTTTAACTTCCTCTTTCGTCCTTGCAAAAAAAAAACTTTTATACACGCTTGTTAAATATGGACTTTGGAAATTTTTGAACAAGCATTTGATTTCTCTTCCGAGTTTTATGAATTGCTTTTGGTTAGGTTGTGCACTTAACTATCTTTTTAAAATATTTGAGGAAATATTTTAGCTATTAGTCAAACTTGTGTGCATTTTGTTTTAGAACTCTACAAAGTCTACTTCAACATGAATTTACATTAAAGCAAAGACACGATTATGCTTTTGTTACTCTCTTGAAGGATGTTGTTACTTAACCTTCTATTTCAGACTGCGAAGTGGTTTTTCGCAAGTTTTCGATTCTTTTATGAACAATGAATTCAGAAGTATTTTAATTATGCTCTTGAGTTCTGTGAGCTTTGTCTTGGGTCTGAGATATTCTTTTCTGTAAACCTCATACTTCTTCGACTCAGCTTGAGTTTGTTTCAAACTGATGCGCTGGTTTTCTTCTTATTGATCCAATTGAATTTCCTTGATCTAAGGGTTATTTTTGGAGTTGTTAATCGATTTATTTCTAGAAAACTTCTTTGCTTGAGCACCCTTGTTTATCTGGAATTGGATACATTCTCTCAAAATCTATGAGTACTATCTTTGACATTTGACTCTCCTTTCTAGAATCTTGTATCCTTCTGAGTAGACTCAAGAATTGTTTTGATATCACGTGCGACTTGTAGACGTAGTAACGCGATGCGTTAGTCCTTTAAGACGTGATATGTGTATACAGAAGTTGAAGCGGTAGGTGTACAACATTAAGAGTTGTGGGTGTTCTGTTCCTTGCGGACGGGTTTACGGTTGTTAGGCTTATGATTGGATGAGGTTGTAAAATGATTGGTAGAGTTGGGAAATTGAAGTTCTGAAGTGGGAACGAGAATTGTCAGCGAACGTTATGCCGTTGTTTGAATACCAACATGCCTTGCAGCCTTTTACCACACTAATTACCACTTTGCTTTGTGAACGCCTATCTTGATTTGCACCCTATTTTGGCACCTCAAGTTTTTGTAAAGCCTTGAGCTCATGTGACCTTGTGCATTGAGCCTATCTTGTAATATTTGCCTTGCAATCACACTCCTACCTTTGTATCCTTATGCATACAACAATCCCAGTATTTGAAAACCGTATATATGATTATGTTTTGAGATATTTTTGCTTCTTCCTTAAATATTTTCAAGGGGGAAGTGTATGAAATTTCTTTCCTTTTGTATCAATTTTCGAGGGCGAAAATTTTTATAAGGTGGGTAGGATGTAAGACCCAGAACTTTTGAAAAGTCTTATTATGATCAAGTCTCAAATCATATAGTTATTTATAGCCTTAATTTCAGAGATTACTTTCTTAAGGATAATTAAAGCAAGTTTTGATTTATTGAATTTGAAATAAATTGAGATTATTATCCAATTTTATAATTATTGGATTATTTTCTATATTTTGATTATAAAGTTGATAGTGGTGAAATAATAAGGATTTCTGTATGGTTTGGATTAAATAATTAATATTTTAAATATTAATACTGCTACTTTGGAAAAATAAAGGGGTTTAATTATATTATTTCTAATTATTTTGATTTGGGTATTTTATGGAAAATAATTTGTGAAATTGATGAACAAATAGTATTTTCTATATATAATTAGTGTTGGATTTAATTATGGGTTTCAATTATTATATTATTCCCAATTTAATTTGAAATTACCAAATTACCCCTAACCCTAAGTTTCAAAAAGGAAACCCTAATCCTATGCCAGCAGCCGCCACCCTTATTCTCCCCTCAGCAAACCTGCAACACGCATGCTTTCCCCCTTCCTTTCCAAATCCATACGCAGTAACAATAGAGAAAAAGAGAGGCAGAGAGCTACGGTAGGAGAGGAAGGAGATTCGCGCCGGCGTGCTGGGCTCCACCGCCGCCGTCGAGTCGTCGCCGTCAGCACTGCGAGGTGCCATCCGCGTCGCTGTCGCTGAAGCTTCGCGCCGCTGTCTAACCGCCGTGCCTCGCCGTCAGTTGTTGCTCATCCTCATCGCGACCAGAGGGGAGCGCGAGACCGAGAGAGGGAGAGAAAGCGTGGAGTCAGCGTCGCGTGGAGAGGGACTCGCCGCTCCTTCCCACCGCCACCGAGCTGCCATTGTCGACGCGTGTCACCGTGGCTGAGGGTGTCGCCACCACCAAACCCTGGTCGAAGATTCTTCCACAGCACGCGAGAGGAAGAGGAGCGATGAGGCAGAACGCGTCCTCGCCGGAGCTCTTGAGCACCGCCGTCGTTCGTGCCTCCTCCCACCGCCAAATCTGCTCCCACTTCTGGGTTCTGGAATCTGACCCGGACGCCGCTGCCACCATCCGAGCTCGCTGATGATGGTAAGCCCAAACCGCCGCCGGCAAAAAGGGGTTCAGGCCACCGCAGGTGTCACTGCCGGAGAAGGGAGCTGTATCTCTGTGATTCCGACCACCAGGAGTGGTTCTGTAACGTTAGGGACCACCGCCGGAGCTTCTGGCTGCCGTTGCCGTCACCGGAAAAGTCTATCGGTAAGGGTCTTAAGTTGGTTCCCCTTTCCGTTGAGTTTCTGGAAACCTTACTGTCACTGCATATGGTTCAGGTCATCGCTGCCGCTTGAGGTGGCTACCGGGCTGCCACCAAACCGGTTCGGAGACCGCCGCTACTTCGGTTCAGTCGTTCCTTCTTCGGTTCGGTAAGCGTTTAGATTTGAAAGCCTTTTAGTTACCATTCTGTTATCATACGCTGAGGTTTGTGGTGTTAATTGCTATAGGATTGACTTTCGGTTGTTGTATGTTGCGATTCGAGTTGTTGAGACTGTTGCGAAAGTGGCTTGGAGCTGAGGTTTTGGTTGCCGTCAGTTTGGGTTGAGGCGGAAAGGACTTGATGAGGTGTTTGGGTTATGGAATTGCGTTTTGAGGTAGGGGCTCTTTCCAAAAACTATATTCTTATATATTGGAATTATTACATATGGATACTGTTGTGAGATATTATGTATTTGGTGATTGTATCTGCCTTATGTGTCATTTGATTGACTCGAGTGATTATGGACGTTGGTTTGGTTGAATTGTTGTGCGGCTTTGTGAAATGTAATGTTTTGAAGTGATTCTTCAAAGATTTGAAATCTGAGTTTAATCCATTGAGGATTGATTTGATTTGAGTCAATTATTTGATGATGTGAAAAGTCGAATGCACTTTTGAATTCAGCCTGGTTTACTTTAATTGACTTGATCTTGGACAAATGATTTGTTACTGAACCGTTTCTTTAAAGCTTTGGAAATGAGTTAAATCGGTTGATATTGAGTTGATTTTGAAATGGTTTTCTTGAGATATGCCACTGAGGCGACTGTTGGATTTAGCTTGCTTTGAATTGATTTCTGGTTTTGAGCTGTTGAAAAGGAATGAGAAACGGTTTAGTTGGGACTCGAACCGGATGGCAAAAGTCCAAGTTTTAGGGGAGGTGCTGCCGAAATTTTTACAAAATCCTAGTCGTGTTTGAAAAGTTATTTAAAAAGGATTGGATTTGAGAAGTTGTATTATTTGATTTATTAAGAGAATATTTATATTTTCAAGTTTAATTTATTTAGTGAACTTTATGCCTTGAGTTTGACTTATTTAGAAATGAACTATTTTTACTGTTTGAATCACTGAAGGAAAGAATGATGCTCTAATATTGATTTCAATATAAAAATGAGCTTTTAGTGATTTCAAAGGAATCTAGACTTTTGATTGAGCAATTAAGTTTGAGGTATTTTGGAAGAGTTAGAAAAATGGGTTCCAAAAAGAAACCTGAAAGTGGTTTGATTCAAATGAACCGGTTCCTTTTCAAATGAGTTGATTTTTGGACCGGGTTGGAACTTGTGATTTTGTATGGTCGGTTTCATAATAAATTCAGTTTTATTTACTTGAACCGAGAATCCATGATTTTAAGAGTTTCAATGAATTTTAAGGAATTGATATAGGTTGACCTTCCCTAAAGACTTGGGACTCTGCCGAGAAACTTTTGTTATAAAATCCCCTTGTTGGATGGATGATTTTGAATGTTTCAAAATGAATCTTTAACTTTCCATGGTTATGGAAGTTTTGAAAAGAGGATGCCGAGAGTGGCATGGTTTTAAAAGGGGAATTCACCTTGAGTAAAAGTGGCTTATAAGCCTGAGATGATTTGAGAAATGAGACCTTTAAAGCCAAGGCTGAAAAGAGTTGAAATTTGATTTCAAAGTGAAATGAATTGAGGAAATGATTTATGGCTTAAATGCCGATTTCATGAATTTGATGATTTTGAATGTGGAAGTGCTGTTTTGTTGAGAGCCGGGATGGCTGGGTATGATTATGAATAATGGCTAGTTCTGGATTGAACTGTGAGCCGGATGGCTGAGTTATTGCCGGGTTACGGCAAGGCCATTATGGATTATGGCTGAGTATAAATGCATATATGATAAATGAATGAATATGATAAATGAATAATGATGAAAAATGTTGAATGCAAGTATGCTTGTGTTTTCTCTCTGGTTGTAAGGGTGACAGGGCACCGATACCCTCTAATGGCGACAGGGCGCAGATACCCTCTAATGGTGACAGGACGAAGATACCCTCTAATGGTGACATGGCACATATTCCCTCTAATGATATTAATGCGCAACAGAGAGACTGTGCCCGGGTTAGCTACCGGACACGTCGGGTTGGCTTGATAACCGACAGATGATATCATCAGCCACTAGGGACAGACATGCATCATATGCATTTATGTGACATTGGTTGGGTGTGCATATTATAATTGGTTTGCCTATGTGATTAATTGCTAACTGTTCTACCTGTAATAACTATTTGTTTGTGCTTGAACTTCCTATCTGTGTTTGCATTTGGGACCCGGTTGGATTGTGGTGATTGGTTGTTGGTTGGATTGTTTGGGCCTAGGGCCGTGGTTGAATTGAGATGGACCGATGATTGGTTTTCGGTTTTGTGTTTCTGATTTGGAAAAGTGTGAAATGCTAATTTGGTTCAGCATGGTTAAACCTTTTTGAAAGGCTTTTGACTTTTTGAGAATTGAATGGTTCCTCTTTCAGAAAAGATTTTCGACTTCACTTTTATTGAAAACCGTTGTTTTTGAAAAGAGGTATAAGTCGGTTATTAATCACTGGTGCGGTTATCTTCATGTATCCTATTAAAGTAATTCCTAAAAACCCTCTACTGAGAACCCTTTTGAGGATGATGTTCTCACCCCCCCCTACATTTTTCCCCTTTCAGGATATGGGCGCAGAAGTTACGAAGAGTTTATTTAGTTGTTGTTGAGATGCTCTGTATTGCTTTAGATTATTATTTGTACCCTCGCTTTTATCTTGAGATATTCTGTAAGAGGGATAGGAATTGTATTGTCTAATGCTTGTAATATTATTTATATATATGTGTGTATATATATGGATGTACTTTTATGAGCTTTTGTAAGTTGTATGGTATTCTGTGAATGTATGTTATCGGATGAAAGTATTTTTGGGAGCGGTTTCGCGGTTTAAAGTTTTAAACAGGCTCATATTTTAGTATCAAATATTATAAGTGTCGTCGTAATGTCCGAGCTATCAGAGTCGCGCAGCTGGAAGCGTGAGCTTTGGTAGTTAGGGTGTTACAGTGTGGGTATCTGCTTGATCATAATTGCTTTGCTTTGGTGTGCCTTTCAATCTCTCAGGAAAATGCAGCTTCCGGAATGGCGGTCCATGATGACTGCAAGTTGCGGTTTTTGGAACTCAAGACAAAAAGGACTCACAGGTTCATAGTTTTCAAGATTGAGGAGAATCAAAAGCAAGTCATTGTGGAGAAGCTTGGTGAGCCAGCTCAAGGCTACGAAGATTTCGCTGCTTGCCTCCCTCATAATGAGTGCCGCTATGCTATATATGATTTCGAGTTCTTGACCGAAGGCAATGTCCCCAAGAGCAGGATTTTCTTCATTGCTTGGTAATTAGATGTTTGCTTGTTTGTTTGTTCATATGCCTGCTGGTTGCTTTTGCTGTTGATTGATATTAATTTGATTTTCGTGTGCCTTTGTGCCTTTGTGATATTAATTTGATATTCTAGTTATAAATTAATCTCTAAACAGTTGCAGTTGGAAATGTACTTGTTGGAGAGTAAGGCGGGTGCCATAGTTTGCGTGCTTTTGGCCCTTTTCTTCTTGGGGACATGGCCTACTATCTTGACTTTGTTAGAGAGGCGAGGGTGTCTTCCTCAGCATACTTATCTTGATTACTCGCTCACCAAATTCCTTGCTGCTCTTTTCATTGCATTCACAGTTGGTGAGATAGGCAAATTTTCATTGCGTTCACCAATGATTAGCATAATGCGAATCTAATGAGCAAATTTTCTTCTTTTTCCAGGGACTCTTTCACAGAGGGAGGTAAGAAGCTCAGATAAGGTGTAATTTGCTATCTTCAACTTATGTTTTAGGCATTTAAAGTTAAGTTTTAAGGTGAAACATTCCCAGCAATTATTTTCTGCATGAAATGCGTTGTTATACAAATGCTATAGCTACCATAGTTGCCCTTTATTTTGATTTCTTTTAAGATAAAATTGTATCACTATAATATGATTCACATGGTGGCTGACCATTTTTGTGCACAAACTCATTTAGGTCTTGATGTGATTTGCACTGATAGGACATTGGTCTTTTATGAGAAGCAAGAGAACTTGTCAAAATTATGGGATATTCTTGCAGTTTATGCTTGGCTAGATAAAGATGTTGGCTATGGTCAAGGTGAGTTTTTATACAAGTGGGCCACTTGAATCTCACTTATTTGATTCTTTTTTATTATTATTATTATTTTATAGAAAGCAATATTATATTTTGATATTCCTATTGATTTAAGTTTGAAGATCACAGAAGATCCTATTCCTATCCCAGTATTAGTGATAATTTTATGTAACTGCTTTTTATTGTTCTTTTTATTGTCAAAAGGTGACTATAACACAAGTATGCTTGAATTTGAACAAAAAAATAACTAAACTTGAGTTGGAGCAAGTATTCCACCAAAGCAAGTATATTGCCACTATCACTAAGAAGCTCAAGAAAGAATGAAGCTATCCATAAATTAGGATATTGAATCCTGATGAGTCCACTAGTTACTTATCATCTAATGTATTCAGATTGTATTATTGCATGGAAATAATTGCTTCTTATTATAAAGAAAGCGTTTTGTACTCACTGGTGTGTTTTTCTATTTGTACCATCAATAAAAATTTGTATTTATTACATTTATATTTATTTTGTATGAAAACAAGTTTATTTTGCAATGGAAAAATCTAAAAAAAATTCTATTTTATCTTACTAACGGATTTACAGACAGGTTTTCTGTCTGTAATAAGAGTGTGAGATGATTTTTCAAGGTTCAAATTACAGATGGAAAATCCGTCTGTAATTACAGACAGAAAATCCGTCGAAAAGTTCGTTGGCCCAGGGAAATGGATGGAGAATTTACAGAGGAAAAATCCATCGGTAACTGGAAAAAATTCGTCGGTAATTTTTCGACGGAAAAAATCCGTCGGTAAATAATTTCCGACGAGGCTTTTATAGAGGGACAAAATCCGTCGATAATTTCGTCGGTAACCAAAAATCCGTCTGTAATAAAGAATAAATCTATCTGTAAATCTGTCTGTATTAATCCATTTTCTAGTTGTGTCTCGTTGCGTTCTCCTTCGCGTTTATGTGCATTTTTCTCTGTGTTCTCTTTGTTCATTTTTTTCGATTTCCATTGTTTCTGAAATCAAGCTCTAAAATCGTTTTGAAATCAAGCTCTGCTCTGAAATTATTTTGAAATCAAGCTCTGAAATCGTTTTAGAGATAATGGATGATTCAACTTCAGGTTGTCAGCTGAATCAGAGTGAAGTTGATTTTGAATTTGAATCCAAAGAAGTTCCTGAGGTCTGGTTTAATTCCAGTTAATATTTTTATTAGTAGTTTATAATTGTGGAGCTGAATAATGTTGTAACCTTGTCTGTGAAATTTGTTGTTCATTGTTCATTATTTGAATTGAATGTAATGAACTAGTTCTGATGAATTTTTTGCATTTTATATCATATTTTCAGATGTAAATAAAAAATATTTGGGTGTAAGTTGGAAAAGTTTGGGTGTACTTACAGGTTCTGACTTTTCATTTGACTGAAGGTGAATTGTCTTATTCTTTTAGTTAAATTGTTTTAGTTTCTGTTTGATAATGATTCATGAATCTAATTTTTATTATTTTTTATGATGATTTTATAGTTGTATTTGTATTTTATACTTTATGCTTGTTTTAATATGGTGTATTTTGGACCTTTTTAGATGTATTTTGCAGCCCCTCTGTGATGTTGATGAGCAGTTTGTTCCCAATGTTGAGATGACTTTTAACACCTTTGAAGATGCTGCAAAATTCTATAAGGATTAATTATTCGAAAGCTGCAGATTTTTCTACAAGAGTTCGGAGCACAAATAAGAAGGGAAACAAAATTAAGAATCAATTGATTACATGTAGCAGAGAGGGGAAATGAAAATCAAAAATATCTTCGACAGAGAAGACAAACCCCTTAGCAGGATTAAATTGTCCCGCAAGAATTTATATATTGAAGGACATCAGTGTTTGGATCATTTCCATGGTGGTGTTGCATCATTCACATCCTTGCTATGCAAATCAAGCAGGGATGCTTAAAAAGCACAGGGAACTAAGCATGTCCGTGCGTCGTACAATAGAGAATAATGAGGAAGTCAGAATCAGACCAAGCAAAACTTACCAATCATTTGTGGCAGCAGCCGGGAGTCACCGCGAGTTAAATTTTATCGAAAAAGACGTGAGAAATTACATCACGAGAGAAGTGCGAAATATTTTGGAACTAGAGGATGGAAAAGAATTCGGGAAATACTTATTAAGAATGAAAGAGAAGAATCAGAATTTCTTTTTTGAGCTTGAACTCGAGGACAATTAGTTGATTAAGCTTGCTTTTTGGGCGGACACAAGGAGTAGGGTTGCCTATGAGTATTTCGGAGATGTTATTTCATTCGACACCACCTACAATACAAACAGGTAATATGCTGTTCTGGTTTATGATGTAGAATTAATGTTTTTTTTTATAAATCTGTAGCAGAGGTGTACATTTGATGTTTTTAGGTGTAGACAGTTATTATTTGGGTGTATTTAACGACTTTATTTCTGTTTCGTCGTAATCTGTTTCAGGTATATATAATCTGGTTTTTAGTTCTTTTATCAGGGTAAATTACCACGGTCAATCAACACTTTTGGGATGCACTTTGATAAAAAACGAAGATATTTAATCATTCAAATGGTTATTTGAATGTTGGCTTCATTGCATGGGAGGAAATACTCCGAAAGAGATTCTCACCGATCAACGTGCGTAGATGCAAAGTGCTATCGAGGCTTGTATGCCCACTATAATTCATCGTTGGTGTATTTGGCACATCATGAAGAAGATTCCAAGCAAATTAAACGGCTACAAGAGACACCTAGAAATCGAACAAGACATGAGCCATGTTGTTTGGAATTCTCATACCAAAGAATCATTTGATAGAAATTAGAATGATTTTCTGATGAAGTATGGTCTTGTGGACAACAAGTGGCTATCAGGTAATGTCTTCTAAAATCTACAGCAGAGCTGTAAATTGCATGTTTTTGGGTGTATTATAATTCTGATGTAGGTGTTTCTTGCAGAGCTTTACGAAGATCGTCATATATGGATTCCAATTTATCTTGATCACCACTTCTGGGCCGGGATGAGAAGCACACAAAACAGCGAGAACATGCATGCCTTTTTTAACAAGTTCATTACGTGGAACAGCTCACTTATCAAATTTGTCAAACAATACGATAATTGCCTCGGAAGCAGGGAGCAAAGAGAGAGAGAATCGGATGCTGTAAACTTTTACATCGTCATACCGTGTGCAATAAAATCCTCAATAGAAGTCCAGTTTCTACATCCAAACAAAATACTTAACCAAGTTTAACCAAGTTCTATCTTCCTCCTCCTCCTTTCAAATTTGCACACGTAGGTTCTTTCGTTATCGTCATCACCAACATTAACATTTTGCTAACATCTTTATTGGTTCTGATTTTCTTTGGTGCCATTATTAAATAATTTTGGTTCATTTTTTAGTTTATTTCAATTCATTTGTGTGTTAATTGAGGTTTACTTGATGCTGCTGTTAAGTATTGACCAAGTTTTTTATTCCTTGAGTAATTTCGGTTCATTTCTTAGTTTAATTGAGGTTTATTTCGATCTAGAAATAAATTTGATGCATGTTTTGTTGATAATTGAGTTTTTTTTACTACTTGTTCAAAGCTGAACTAATTTTGGTTCATTTGTGTGTTAATTGAGGTTTACTTGATGTTGCTGATAAATATTGACAAAATTTTTTAACAGAGAAGATTGAAATTATTCATTATCACTTTATTCAATTGCATTAGATTTCACTCCATTCAATTAATTTAGTTTTGAACAAGTAGTCAAAAAGACTCAATCATCAACAAAAACATATCGAATTCATTTCTGGATCCAAATGAACTTCAAATAAACTAAGAAATGAACCGAAATTACTCAAGGAATAAAAAATTTGGTTAATACTAAAAGCAGCATCAAGTGAACCTTAATTAACACACAAATGAACCGAAATTAGTTCAATTTTGAACAAGTAGTCAAAAAGTCTCAATCATCAATAAAAACACATTGAATTCATTTCTGGATCCAAATGAACTTCAATTAAACTAAGGAATGATTCGAAATTACTTAAGGAATAAAAAATTTAGTCAATATTTATCAGCAGTATCAGGTGAACCTCAATTAACACATAAATAAACCAAAATTAGTTAAGTTTTGAACAAGTAATTAAAAAGACTCAATTATCAACAAAAACACGTCGAATTTATTTTTGGATCCGTATGAACCTCAATTAAACGAAGGAGGAAAAAAACGCAGAAACACCAGCAGCAATAAAAGAACAACGATTGAGAGAAAATACGTGAAGAAGGAAGAACACGAAGAAGAAGAAGGAGGATATGTTTATGTTAGTGAAACGCGTGTGTACATACTGATATAATAAAAGTGATTTTTGTTGAGTTTGGGTCAACTTGATTGGACTTGGTTGCCAAAAGGACCTGAATATGTAGCTGGTCTGATAAGTTTAATGTAAAATTAGGGTGAACTAAAAAATGTATAATATATAGAAGTCAGTCAGATGGCCTTGCAAGTTGCAATTAGATTAGTGTTGGATGGAATTTACGCGCATCCACGAATCTAGTATAGACAAATACTGAAATAATAATAAATGGTTGCCTGCGTTATATGCTGTTGATAAATTATTACTTTTTTTCCCAGAATTGACAGGTGGTGTACTACTCTCTAGGAATAAATACTTCTTGGTCTTTTATCAGGGAAAGAATTTCTTGTCAGCAGAAGTCACACAAGCCTTGAAGGAGGGAAAGAATGGCAAAAGCAATGCAAGATGAGGAGGAACAAGCAAGATTGAGAGCGTCATCTTTGGTCTTACCAACTATTAATAATTCAGAGATATCTGCAGAGGCTGGGACCCTTGGTGAAACTTTGGATGCAGATGCAAAGTGGGGAAAGACCTTGGACGAACATCACAAACAAAGAGTAATGAGAGAAGTAGAACTACAACGACATGCCAAAGTTGTTAACAAGTTAGAACGGAATCTGTTTCGGGTAAGTGAATAGAAATCTCTTATCATCTTTCTAATGGCTTTCATGTTAAGTCACTTCCATGATTGAGAAAAATGATAGTTCCCTAAGGATTTTCTTAAATGCTGTAAAGCAATGAATAGTGAAGACAATAGACCAAGTTTACAAGGAGAAAAAAAAATGTTTATTACTTATTTTATACCTGACACTCATCCATACATTATCAACAAGCTTAATAACAAAGTTGAAAGGTAAAAGGACATGTCTGAACTCTTAAGCCTATTTCTACCATTTATGGAACAGTATACATTGAAAACGTGCTGAATATGGATGAACATAATAACTTTTTCTGATCAAGCCACTAAAGAAGAAAAGACTCAGTGCTATGTGTGTCAAAGGACATGCTATGCAGTCATGATCATGAATCAAATTAGACAAAGAATTATTGAAAATTGTATGTACCTACTTTTTTTTTTCATAATGGAGCTCTCTGAGTTAAATTAGATAATAGAT
>NC_029793.2:115479540-115495730 GCF_000816755.2 Arachis ipaensis | reverse complement strand
GAAGCTTAAGGTTTTGATGATGTTATTGTTAGTGCTTATTGTTTTAAAACCCCCACCCCACCAAAAAACATTAGAGATAATAAGTACGTTCTTGTAGGGAGTGTTTGGAATTCTTTGGAATTGGAATTAATTTGATTTGTAAATCAATTCTTTATTTGGAATTGATAAAAAAGTATGAATTGATTTGATTTGTAAATCTATTGATATAGTTTTTAACTAATTTTAAATCATCTCAAAGATTTCACCAGAATTAAAATGATTTGTTATTTTAAAAGTGTAAAGAGTGAATTTACTCTTTAGCCATTAGTGTAAAGAAAAGTGATTTGAGAGGGAGTCCAGGCAATTGCTGGCCGTCCCCGAGTAGCAGATGACACTTCGATAATGGTAGAGGATTGTGTAATATAATTGAAGAATAAATGATAAAAATGTAAAATCTTACCTTCAAATCAATTTAATTCTTGTTAATTTTCAATCTGAACATAAAATTTGATTTCTAAATCCAATTCAAAGCCAAAAAGGTTTGCTTCTAAACACACCTTTAACAAGTCTTATAAGCAAGAAAAAGTTCACATTGTGGACTCCATATTGCATTATAAATGCAGAAAAAAAAAAAAGCATCTTGATCGATTTGGCTGGCTGCAACGGTTAATGTTACAAATAATGGTTAGTTGGTTACTACTTCTTGTTGGATTTTCCTATTTTCAGAAGTGTTTCCCTTAACAGTTTATGATCACTTGTCCTTGAAGATGATAGAACAGTTTCCTTCCAAACAGAACCAGGTTCCATTATAAGGCTTGGTTCCTTGTAAAGTTCATAGATGGAATCAGCTTCCACATTCAAACCTCCTATCATTTCCAAGCATTTGATATCTTCAGGATCTACTAACAGGTTATGATCACCATCCTTCCACGCTATGAGCTGTGTTGTATTACAAGAGAACATAGTTACCATTTTATTTTCTTAATGTATCATAGTGTAATGTCAATCTTTTTGAATGACAAGGTTGAGTAGAATATTGTTCATATGAATTTAATTTAACCTTTGGTGGACCATCAACAGCATTTGTGCAATAGAGCCTAGCATTATCAACAAGTTTGCAGTATCTTGGAAATGCATTAGCAAACCTTTTGTGAGATTTCAACTGTGAATTCACCCTCACTGCTCTCCCATTAATAATAGCTCTTCTGTCAAAATTCCAGTAAGAAATGTTAAATTATGATGCAAACTAGAAAATAGTAATAATTTAGCAGAATTCTTCACTCACACAAGAAAATATATATACCTACCTAATGCCTCTAACAACAGCAAGATAGCCATCACAAATTACACCAACTAACTCTATTCTGTAAGGCTTTCGATCGCGGGGTTCTCCATTGTTCTCTTCTGGTTGTTCTTCTTCTGCCTCATTCACTCGCTCCCAGTAGTTTTCGGTAATAGTTCCGTCTTCAGCTACTTTATAGCCGACTCCCATTCGGTACCTGCATTTGTGAAGCCATGGAAATAGTTTGCTCCACAAAAGACTCCCATGATAAAGTTCCATCCATGATCACATCTCTCCCTTCATTTAGAGCTGTCACCAGCAGAGATGATGCTGCATCAGTCGACGATTGGTGCACCTGTTTCAGATTTTCAGAGTTCAATGCTTTCATTAGTTAAAAGCTGGTTTGTAATGGTTTAAAATGTATGACTAATAATCTTGTAGTAATTTTATCAAAGATACAAAAGGACAAAACAGTCTTTTAAGATTTGAAAGTAGTAAACTATCGTTTTTTACTTTGAAAGATTTGAGTACTGATAATTCAATATATATTAAATATTGGGTTGGCTGGACAAAACTATCATTTAGAAAATTTTAATAAAAATACTTTTTTTAAAAGACATATTCAAATAGGTTTTAAATTGAATAAAAATACCTTATTTAAAAAAAAGATTTTTTTTAGCTAAAAAAACTAATCCAAACTAGCATTAGTGTACCTGTATTAGATGTTGATAGTTCAATGTTATCATTTGTTAAAAGCTAGTTTATAATGTAACTTATCCATCAGATATCCAAGTGTTTAGAAAGAATCAATACCAGTTCAGCAGTTTGCAGCATGTCATCATGGTGACCCCTTGAGTTAAGGTTTCTATAAATAACATCACTCTCCTTAAAAGCATCTGCCTCAACAACCACAGCATTTGTAGCTGCTTTAGACCAAAATGATCTGCCAAAGATTCATATAAAAACTTAGCTGAATTCACTAAATATGCCAGTACACTTCACAATTCTATATAGTTAGATAGATTCACTAATTAATTAAAAAATAGATGAATAATAATGTATGAATTAGGATAAAATTAAAGTTTCTTTTGTTGATGAGTCAACGGGAAGGATAAAATATTGGCTGAATATTAAATCTTTAAGAATATTATCCTTTTCAATAGAGAAAAAGAATATTAGCTTTTTGCCTCTCTTAAATGATAATGAAGATTAGTATATTACTCTTTAAGAATGTCTTTAAGGACAGTGCTCTTGCCAGCACCCATGCCACCAGCCATAAGAAGAAGCACTGGACTCCTCTCACTGTGGGCCATGGGGACCATGATATCCATAGACTCCGAAGCACCCTTTATTGCTTTAATTTCATCCACCAAAGTAGAGATCACTCTTGTCACCTTCAGATTCTTTGTTACTTTCGCAAACCTTTGTTTCCTGATGTACACATGTTATCTTTTCTTTAAAATATATAAACAAATGCCGATAACTTCAATAAAAATAAATTTATATCAATTGTAAATCGAATATAACAAAAATGGGGATGATTATATGAGAAAGAAAACTTTACCTTGTAGCGGCCAATAGGATGTTCTTGAGCTTTGTTCTCTGCTCAGACTCACTACTCAATACCTATAATTCAATTCAACGAACAGAAGCGAAATAATCAATCTATTAAAAAAAATTTTATATACGGCTACAGGGAAAGAAGTGTATATATATTGAAAATGTTAAATATTTCAGTAAATATATGTAAGTTTATACATTAATCAATCTTGTATATGATCATGAGGACCTCCAGTGCAAGTTGGCAACAGGTACAGTTGTACAAAATAAAATATTGATGATAGAAAAAACATGAATTGGTTTACAGAGACAGAAATGGATAAACATATACCTGGCTAATGAGAAAAGAAGCATGGTTCCAGTGAAATGAGAAATAACTGAGTATGCATCTCTCAAATTCTTCAATCAACTTCACATACATTAAATCAGAACCATTATTATCCCCATCATTAGCAAGATACTCATATATGCTTTCCTCACACCCTTTGGATTTTCTCAAATACTCTTCAGCCATTTTGCATAACTCTCCAACTTCACTCGCATCTTCAAACCCCATTTGCCTAGCTACAATTTGCAAATGTTGTCCAACAAAATAAAATGTTTTAAGTAAAATAATAGGGTAAACCACCAAAATTGTCTCCAATTTTTTTAATATGCGGACAAAAATACTCTCCCCTGTTAGTAATGACAAAAATATTTTTTAAAATATTATAAACGTGACAAAAATAACAAAAAAAAAAAAAAAACTATTTCTTTTATAAGTGGCAAGGGGTTTATGTATTTCACAAACAACTTATGCATTTAAAAATTTATAGAATGTTTCGACTTTCGATAACTATTTAAAAAGTATATTAAAAAAGGTTTAATTATTCTGTTGGTCCCTATAGTTTTACCAAATTTTTAATTAGGTTTTTATTTTTTTTTTCTTTTAATTGGATCTCTACACTGCTTTAATTTTGTAATTAAGTCATTCATAGTGTAAAAAATATTAGAATTAATTGAATATTTCATTGCAAATTGAAGGTATTTATAATTAAAAACTTAATTAAATATTTGACCGCATGTATTTTGGTAAAAATATTATGTTAATTTTAACATTTTTAACATGAAAATGACATAATTACAAAATTAAAAGTAGTGTAAAGACCCAATTGAAAAGAAAAAAAAGTATATGGACTTAATTAAAAATTTGGTGAAACTATAGATATCAATAGAATAATTAAACCATTAAAAAACCTAAATAAAAATTTGACTTCTAGAATTTATTTTTCATTTTTTCTTGTCTATTAACAAAAATAAATCATAAAAAAAATTATTTAGCCAAAAATACCAAATTTTAAAGATAAAAAAATTATATTTCTGTAACCATACTTGCAAAAAAAAGTTACATCAAAATTTAATTTCTAAAGTGTTTTTTGACAATATTTAAAATATTTGATATTTTTATTGTGTTTTAAAATATTTTAAAAATATTTTTGTCGAAATATTTTTGTGAAAATCATAGACAATTTTGGTAGTTAACCTAAAATAATATGTCCGTACAATTTTTAAGTCAATTAATTAAATGCTTTTCATTAAACTTGCTTAGTTCAAAACCTTAATTAATTATGAAACACTTACCAACATAGTGGGAGAATCTCTCAAACCTTCCAACACGGCCAGATTCTGTTTTGTCTAGGATGGGAATGATATTCTGGTCACCCGTCACGGCGGAACTCTGCTTCTTGTAGCGGGAGGCGGTGGCTGCGGCGATTAACCCGGCAAAGGAGGCCGCTAGAATATGTGTGAGCCTAATTATCTTACCAACAGAACCATCTGAAAAGCAGTGTCCGTTGCTTGCATTACATTTTATAGCCACATTTTCGATTTATATATATACATATGAAGCCGAAAAGAATGTTGAAGAGATCTTAGCTTTACCTTGCTGCTGCATTTCGCTGAAGAATCAACAGAAGAAGCTGTGAAATTGGCGACTTGAGAGTACTTCTTACTTAACCCAGTGTAATGGGTTCTTTGTCCTTGGATGGAGAATGGTAGAGTGTTTGATTAAATTTGGAGGGACTCTCACCATATGATATGTACTAACTGCAACCACAATATATTTTATAGGAATTAATTTTTATTTAAAATAAATATTTATTTAAATATTTTAATTCAACTCGTAAAAACCATAAAGACATCTATTTTTAATACAGATAATTAGTTACATTACCAAATAGTTTTTAGAGAAAGTATAGGAATTAACTAGGAATGTAGCTAGGTGCAGCCAAAAATTAAAAAAAAATCAATAAGGAAAAAAAACATAAGTATCTAAAGAATCAATTTAATTTCACTCACACCCCCACCCCAATTTTAATTCACAGTAAAAAAACATACACAAACTTTTATCTTTTTCTCCCTCCCATATCCGCGCGCTGCGCCTCTCTCCCTCCCCAAGTTGTGGTTTTAGATGTTTCTTTTTATTATTTTTGGATGATATTTCTTTTTTTATATTTTGGATGTTTTTTAATAGGTTTAGATGTTTCTTGCTTAATTTTTGGATGTTCTTTTTTCTAATATTTTTTGGATGTTCCGTTTTGTAGGTTTTGGAATTTTTAAAATAATTTTGGATATCTCTTTTCTGTTAAGTTTTAGATATTTCTTTTTGTTACATTTCAGATTTTTTATTAGAAATTTTTATAATGATTTTAAAATGAAATTAGAATTTTTAAAATGCTTTAAAAACTTTTTTTTCTAGATTTTGAATGTTCATAATAATTTGAATTTATGTTCCATCTAAAGAAAAAAAATTAGCTAATTGACTACATCCTAATGACCGAAAAGTAAAGATCACGGATACTGGCAAGTGCACTAGATCGTTTAATTAATACCACGGTGAGTGGATGTCGTTCCTATGAGGATTAAAGAACTGAGCACGCAAATATCAAGTTAAATAGCTAATTGGATCAATAAAAGCTGGATTTGAAAGGTTGAAACTTGCTCGAAACTTGAAAAACTTGAATGTTGAATTGCTTGAAGGCAGTGAACGTGTTAATTGATTGAAAGAGAATATATGATGGAGAAGTCAAGGGTGTTCGGAGATGTTTAAATCCTTAGAAAAATCAAACTTTGTTTTCCTATTCTAAAACAAGCAAAGATCTTTCACAACGAATCTTAATTAATCAATTTCTAATGTCTTGACTCCTCGGTTTCTTTTCAATTAACCAACCGTCAATGTCTTGGTCAATCGATTAATCGAAGAGGTTAAGTGCAAAATCTGATTCAGTTCCTCATAAGATTCAAAAGTAGTCCTTAGGTCGGATTATATGTCACATATCCAAGCTAGTCCCGTTCGATTGAATCTCATGAGAAAACACAATTTTAAAAAATTGTCCTAATCCAAATTGTATGTTACGTATTCAAAACTAGGATAATTGACAAATCATGTATGGTGTCGCACACTTTAAAAATCACTTTGTCTAGTCGATTCAAAAAATCACGTGAAAGAGTTTTCAAGCATAATTCGGATATTAGTTCTTTCAAAGCAATAAACAAATTCAAAACGGGATTAGTATGGCTGTCGACACTATTAATCCTTCAGGGATGAAAAACGAAACACTCAATCGTAAAACGGATCAATGCAATACTTTAAAAATAGAAAAAAACTTAGATTAATATTTCATGGAAACCTAAACAAAGCTCCTAACCCTTTGACGAAGGAATTAGTTGGTCATGGTGGGTGCAAAATCAACAATGAAACTGAGACGAAGGAACTAGGTGTTGGCTGTGAATGTGATTCACTTATTTATACCTAGGTTTTCTCTAATTCAAATTCAAAAGCTACATCCTATCTTAATCAAAATAATTAAGATAGCTCCTGATTCAAATAACAGAATCAAAATAGAATTAAATTGAATTCAAGTCTAATCAAAACAAAATCTTCTTCAATCTTCAAATGGAAACCAATTCCTTGAGGTTGGGCTTTGGAGAAATCATAACTAGCATGACAAGTAAGTTGACTGGCGTGTAACTGGATCTAGTGTTTTGGGCTTGCTGTGGCATACTCACCAGTAGCGTGGCATGTCCTCTTTGTCTTAGGCCTAGGGCGTGGCACGCCCTTCTCTAGGCGTGTAACACATAGTGCTCCCAGGGCTTGATTTTCTCTTCAAGCGTGGCACGCCTCCCCTTGCACGTTGGATGCTAGGTTTTCTTTTTCAATGGATGTGGCACGCCTCCTTGATCGTTGCCCGCTGGACCTAGTATTCTCCATAGGGCGTGGCACGCTTCTTTTTCCTCATGTGGCATGTCTGGCTTGGTGCTTCATAGGGCATGACACGCCTTGCTTTAGGCGTGTAATGCCTCTGCTTCTTCTCCCAGGGCATGGCACGCCTATACCTCTACTCTCTTGCATGGCTTGAATTCTTATGTGCTTTACTTGTCCCTTGATCAACCTCTCTTTGCCACTTGATTTTTATCTCTTTAATCCTGTATTTTTTTTAAATACTTTGATAACACTCAGTAGCAAATAATATTTAAAAGTAATGAGAATAAAGGAAGATTAAGTAATGAAACCTATGGAAATAAGAAGAAGAAAACATAAGAAAAACATAAGAAAAATCACTAATGTTGAGAATGAATCATATCCCTTGTTGGTTACCAAGGAAAACCATAATTTTTATAATAAAGTCTAACTAAATTATCATCTTCAATAAAATCACCAACATAAATATATGCGTGAAATCACACATATTGCTACTAGGAGTGTTCATGGGTCGTACCGGGTCAGGTTTAATTAGATCCGAACCCATCTCTAAAAGGACATCGGGTCTATTTTGATCCAGTCTGAAAGTAATTGATGTGCGAAGGATTTATTGCCAATTCGGAAAACTAGATAAAGTAATTTCGTTGTGAGTATAATCCAAACCGGCAATGGATCCTCTCAATCAAAATTTAATCCAAAGGATGTCACAATTCAATACAAAATAACCGAGAGTTTTAAGTCCCAGGTCGTTCTCCCTAGGAACTAATGCCGATAAGTGCATACACTTTTGGTTGTGGAAAACAAGGGGCATTTTCAATAATAAGGAAGCAAACAAGTAAAGGAATTAAAAGAACTAGACAAAATTGCAATTAATAAAGCAATAAAGGAATAAAAGAACTATGTATATAATATAAACAAGTAAAACTATAAAGTGATTAAAGAGTGGTTCAAAACATAAATGAAACCTTGACTTGGGATGAATTATGAAATCCCTTCCTTGCCATAACCACAACTATGATAATTATCATGAGTTAATCTCGCTTAGTTAACCCCTAACATCAAGGAGTAAGTCAAGCAAGCATAATTGACCTTAAACCATAAGTTCTAACCAACTTACCAAACTAGTTGGTAAAAGGCTAGCTTTAATGGAAACAAGAATCAACTAACTTCCCAAGAATTACCACTAAATGTTGGACAATAAGGCTCTAGTAATCCATAAATTTATTTTTCCCAAGTCAAGGGATGGAAATTACCCCATAGCTAGGGTTGACATTTCATCAAACACCTAGTATGCATATTCACAAAACATGGCAAAATTGGCGCATCGGTAAAGACATTACATTACAGCTAACCGAACTGCGTAACCAAAGCGACTCCTCTTGACGGAAGAGGCGCCTCCTATTCCCCGATGTTCCTGTTCTTAAAACTCCATTCCCTGCGCCAGTACTTACTTCCTGCCTCTAGTTCGAACTTCTAGTACGACAAGACAAGTTGTGGTTATAATAATTATTGTAGTCTAAGTAAGAATCGATTCAAGAGGTCTCCAAGCAATCGCAAATACTTTCTCTTCCACTGCCTTCGTTGCGCATGGTATCACGGTGTGAAAATCTGCAGCGTCGAATTCTCTCTCTCTCTTTGCTCTCTGTTTGCTAGGCAACTGTCGTATTTTTTCACGGATTGACTCAGGGAGATGTTGCGTGTGATGAGCTTATTGAAAAATTCATGCATGCTCTCACTCCTTTGTGTGCTTCTCATCCCCACCCAGAAGTGGTGATCCAGGTAAACTAGAATCCATATATGCCGATCCTCGTACAGCTCTACAGAATGAACCGAACTAATGAACTGTACTAAACCAAAATCTGTGCATGTTTTGACCCAAAAGGTAAAGACATGAAAATAATTCGAATTAAAACCTCGGTTACCTGAGAGCCACTTGTTGCCTCCGAGACCGTACTTTGTGAGAAAATCGTTCTAGATTCTGTCGAATGCATCTTTTTTGAACGAGTTCCAAACGACGTGACTCATTTCTTTTTCGATTTCTTTGTGTCGCTTGTAGCCGTTTAGTTTGTTTGAGATCTTCTTCATGATGTGCCAGATGCACCAGTGATGAATTGTTGTTGGCATGCACATATCGATGGCCCTTTGCATCGATGCGCATTGGTCGGTGAGAATGCCTTTTGGTGCCTTCCCTCACATGCAATGGAGTCAACACTCGAATAGCCATTTGAATGATTGGATGTCCTTGTTTTTCATCAGCGTGCATCCGAGATGTGTCGACTGACCGTGGTGATTCACGCCCACAAATGAACCAAAAACCAGATTGTACCTGCATAAATGGACATTCTTACAATATAATTAACCGAAATGTCTGGATCTGGTGAATGTAAAGACTGAATTCAGGTGAACCGAATACTTGTTTGTGTTGTAGGTGGTGTCGAATGAAACCGCGTCTCTGAAATACTCGCATGCAGCCCTGCTTCTTGCGTCAGCCCAAAATGCATGTTTGATGGAGTGACCGCCTTCGAGGTTGAAATCGAAAAAGAAATTTTGGTTCTTCTCTTTCATTCTTAGTAGGTACTTCCTGAATTCTTTGCCATAATCTTATTTGGAAACATTCCGTACTTCCCTTGTGATGTAATTGCTCACGTCTTTTTCTATAAAACTGAGTTCCTAGTGATTGCCGACTGCTGCTATGAACGATTGGTAAGTTTTGCTCGGTCTAATTCTGGCTTCCTCGTTTGTTTCAATGGTTCGATGCACAAACATGCTTAGCTCACTGTGTTGTTTGAGTATCTCTGAACGGTCTGGGCAGCAGGGGTGTGAGTGATTCAGAACAACTTTGGAAATTGTCCCGAGACCGACATCCTTCAATATGTGTACGTAAATTCTGGCTGGACAGTTTATGCCGGCTAAGTGGTTTGTCTTCATAGTAGGAGATATCTTGGATTTCCACCTCCACTCCCTGCTGATACGATTAGTTGATTCTTAATCTTGTGTCCGTCCCGAGTCGTGTTTCTTATTTTGGTAGAAAAATCGGCAAGTTTGGAATAATATTTGTAGAACTTTCCGGCTTCTTTTAGTGTCTTAAAAATCATCCCCACCTTTGGGACAAATTGTTCATCCACAACACACCTGGTCTGCAGAATGAAGTGAACATATATTATGGTGAAACATTATATAGTACTAAATGAGTGGAACATTATATAAATTCAAATATCTTTCTGCAGAATGAACTGAACACGTACTCATGGTGAAACAATTGTATAGTACTAATTGAATGGAACATTATCCATTATAAAAAATCAAACCAACTTTCTGTAGAATGAACCGAGCACATACTCATAGTGAAACAATTTTTTAGTATTGAGTGAACGAAACATAATACATTGTATAAAATCAAATTCAAACATCTTTCTGCAGAATGAACCGAACACGTACTCAAGGTGAAACAATTGTATAGTACTGACTGAACAAAATATAATCCATTATATAAAATCAAATTCAAACATCTTTCTGCATAATGAATCGAACACGTACTCATGGTGAAATAATTGTATAGTACTGAATGAAAAAAACATAATCCATTATATAAAAACAAATTCGAAACACCTCTGTCTACAATTTAGAGATTATCAATTCAATTCAATTCAATTCAGATTCAGAACACCTGCATCCATTCAAATTCAATTAAATTCAAAATTGAATAATTCAAACCTCGTCAGCTTGATTTGTTTTAAAAGAATAATCCAATTTGCTCTCATTCAACTGATTTGAAGTTGAATCATTCATTGTTTCGATTCAGAAGTGTAGATCGAAGAAGAAAACGAACAAGAATAGGAAGAAGATAAATGCAATGTAAGTAGATCGAAAGAAGAAAACGAAGAAGATGAGGGCGACCAGAGGAGAATGACGAAGCTTATTAAGTTGAAGTCAATGCAGATCAATAAGGAAGAATGCGAGTAGAGAAGAAGAAGAAGAAGAAGAAGAAGAAGAAGAAGAAGAAGAAGAAGAAGAAGAAGAAGAAGAAGAAGAAGAAGAAGAAAAGAAAGAAAGAAAACGCGAGCAGAGAAGAAAGTTTAGGTTGCAGCAAAAGGTTTACGTTGAGCAAAGGTACGTTATATGTAGCGCGTGTATGACAGACGAGTGAGGAGGTGGGGGAGGCGCGTCTGGCCCAAAGAGCTTGGATAACTTAGATGTATTTTTTACATTGATGTAAAGCATTATTGTTTTGATAATATTAATAATTTTTTTTTATTATTAGAAAATTGTATTGTAACTATTAAGCATCACTATTTGATGATTTTCAGTGGCTAAGAGAAGGGGGTTGAATCTTAGCCCCCTTTTCGCTCAGTAACACTTGCTGGTCTTTGAAATAACTTCAGGAGACTTTTTTATTTTTGTCTCGTCCCTAGCCACGAGACTTTTATTTTTGTCTTGTCACTTGGCACGAGACTTTTATTTTTGTCTCGTCACTTGGCACGAGATATTTTTGTTTTAGCTCATGTGCAGTAGAAACAGAAATGGAGTAGAGAAGAGAGAAAATTACACCCTGATATATCCTGGTTCAGCTGCTAAGTGCAGTGCAGCCTACATCCAGTCTCCATCACAACCATGATGGAATTTCACTATAATCTTCTTGATTACAGACTGTAAAGTGCTAACCCAACTTACAAGGGGATTCCCACAGAATCATGAAACACAACATAGATGAACAAAGGAACTCTAATGACATCTATGGATTTTTCTTTTAATTTTGCACTCTCTGCCTTTTTCCGCTCTATGGCTTTTTCATTACAAAACTCACTGTTTGCCTTTTTCCATGAGACTCAAGACATGACAAAATTAAATAGAAAATTATAAAACAGAATACATTGAAGGAGAAGAAAATCTGTTAGCTCAGGTAGCTCTGAGAACCCTATGCCTTGCACTCTCACACTTTCTCCTTGCCTCAACCCTAACTGTTCACCCTTACTTATAGGAAGAACCTTCCAAGGTTGAAACCAAACAAACCAAGCCAACTTTTTCTTCTCCAAGAACAAAATCGGTTCGGCCAGAGAGAGAGAAGAGATAACCCATGCAAAACCCAACATGCAATTACCTCTAGTTCTTCCTTGGTCATCACTCTTCATCAATCCGAGCGCTCCATCCTTGGCTTGTTCTCCAAGATGAATTTCTGGCCCTTGATGCTTCATGATGATGATGGCTTCTTCTGCTCCACTTTTGCTTCCTCCCTCACGTAGCCACCCTAGCTACCTTCTGTGATGAGTGAACCCAAAAGCAGTGACAAGCCATCCCTCCAAGGATCTTCTCCTTGCTGGCCGAATCTCCTTCAACCATTTTTGGTATGGAGAAGCCAAGATCTCATCACCATATCTTGTAGCTCAATGTGGTTTGCTGGGTATTGTCTGAAAGAGAAGAAAGAAAGAATGAAAGAGAATAAATAATTGGAAGAGAAGCAATTAAATGAATTAAATGAATTAATTAAAGAGTTGCTTTTACTTTCATGAGTAGCGTGTAGCTTTCAATGCCATCAATCATATCAATGACAATCTCTCTCATGTTTCTAATGCTAGCAAATTAAAATTTGAAATCCATCCCAAAGAAAGGATTGAGATCCGTTGGAGGCATGAAGCAATTTTTGCTTCCTTTCACAATAGGTTTCGGATCAAGCATTGGAGCAACAATTATGGGCTTGAAGCAATAAAACTTATTCTGGCTCAATTTCTTCTTGATTTCGGACCAAGTATGCAAAACAATTTTGGGCTTATGATAATGTATGAATTTTGGCCCAAATCATCACAAATTGCTTCAGCCATATAATATAGGAAACATTAATCAAGGCTGATTGGTTTTAAGCATATTGGGCTTGCAATAATTTTGCTTTTCTGTTCGGCCCAATGAGAAAACCTACATCACAAAATTATTAATTAACATATGTTAAATAAAAATCAAATTAATAATTTTGTAATTAATTATTTCAATAATGTTTGTTCATTATCAAAGTAAATTTGAGTTTTCCAAACTCATCAACCTCCCCCTTGATGACAAACATTATTAAAATTGAAATGGAAAGAAATTAAAGATTAGAGTATAGAGTACTCCCTTTGAAAATTTGTATTTCTCCCCCTTTCAAATTGTCACAAGGCTCCCCCTTAATATATGCTATTTTACCAAGGGAAGCTTTATACCTGTAACAATTTTATCAAGCCTAAAACAACAATGTTATTCAACATATTCAATGGCTTGATTTATGAGTAGAATTGGATGATAATCAAAATTCATTTGTTATCAATAATTTGATTTTCTGCTCAAACATTACACACATCAATTGAGTACATAAAAAATTGCTGTTCAAATGATTTTCAAATATTTTCCAGTCAAGATATCAGAGCAATATTATTATGGTAAGGAAAATATTTTGAATCACACATGGTCATATCAAAACATGGCAGCTGTTAGATTTTATTTACATATCACAGTTTAAAGGAACTGCCAAAAAATAAAGTATCAAGCATGTTTACCAAGATGAGTCAGAATATTCTATGCATATTCACCCAGATAAATCTATCACAAGAATACATGTTGATAATCAATTAACAATCAGACAACCATATACTCAAAACAAATACTTCACAATTATAATCTACCAAGCATTATTAGTATGCATTATCACGCATCAGATGTATCCTTTTAACAAGGGTGATCATGAATTTTCAAAAAGAAAATTTCATCCCCTGTTTTCTAGATTCAATTTTCAGCACTTTCTCCCCCTTTTGTCATCAAAGGGGCACCTGTAAGAAGATTTAACATAGAAAACAGAGTATGCAAAATATAATCCAAAAGTGTCCACAAAGTATCACAGAGTTATGGTACTAACAGTATCCAACCCAACAAAACAAAGTATCAAATTGAGCCTAAGTATGCTAATATCAAACACTAAACAGAAGTTTAATCATCAGAGAGATGAAAATCAGACTCCTCAGCCCCTGCCTCACTTCCCAACCCCTCCTCAAGGCTTTCCAGCATTAGACCGACCATATCTTTGCATTTCTTCCAAGCCGACTCATTTTCATATGCTAGTTTGCGTGCTGACCTATAAAATTGTACCATGAGTTCGGACATGTTTGAGAATTCTATGAGAATGTCTCTGATAGATTCGGTTGCCTTGGAGGACTCTGGCCGACTTTCAAAATCATCATCAGAAGCCATAGATTTCTTTCCCCTTTTAACAGCGCCGCCTCCTTTGATCATAGAGACTTTGTTTTCTACATCTTCATTTGTTAAATCTACCTTAAAGTACTCAAAAATACACGTGAGAAACATTCCATAAGGTAAATTAGCCTTTTTAGTACTTTTTACAGACTCCCACATATGCCTAATCATGAGATAACCAAACGAAATAGGGGATGAAGTAACAAGAGCAAAGATTATGAGAGAATCAGATACTGTTACCCTGTTATGAGAACCACTCTGTGGGGTCAGAATGTGAGTTATGATGCAATGCAGTAGTGAGTTGGTTGCTCCAAGAGCTTTGTGGGTAGGAACAGTGCCGTCTAGTCCAGACATATTTTCACAAATATGTTGAAGAACTTGCTTGTATGTGACCCCAACGTGTGCATCCCATTTGTCAGTCATGTATACCCTCGGTCCTTCATCCGTGTAACCAAGGGCAGAGCCAATGGTCTCAGCATTCAGAGTGATATGCACACGCTTCACGTAGGAGTGAAGACTACCATCAATCAATCTCAGATTAGCATAAAATTGTCTTACCAACCCTCCTGGTGGAATTCATAGAATGCGCATGTAGAAAACCTTGAAGGATCATAATGAGAATGTGGTTTATGAAATTTGTTCTTGAAATCCATTGATCCAAGGTTTGCGGGTTCCCTAGTCTCGTGAAACACGAAACCTTTGGTCTTCTGAGAGCTTTTTCCAGATTCATGTGGAGTGGACTTCTTCGGTGGTGATGGAGGGGGTGATGTGTGAGATTCCTCTTCCTCTTCTTCCATGCCTGGCTCCTTGTTCTTGTCACTTTTCCTCCTTCCAGAAGATTTCTGTGCTATTACTTTGCGCCTCATTGATTCGGGTTACTTGGTGGGAGGTGAGGGAGAGGATGAAGAAGTGGAGTGAATATGTATGTGTGTGTGAGTTTGGGGAGTAGAAGGCTTTTGAGAGAGATGAATTCTTTCGTTCTTTCTAGGTGCAGTTTTCTTTTTCATTATGAAGAAGATGAATGGTGATGAAAGTTGAAGAGAAGGCCAAAGGGTGAGGTGAGTGGAGGGAGGTTAGAGGGACATTAAATGTTGATTGGAAAGAGATAGTGGAGGGAGTTAATGACCATCAAGGGCGCGGTTATTAACCAAGGAGGTTTAAAAAAAAACTAAAAAAGGAGTTTCCTTGAATCAAGGGATTAGTTGAAAGGAAAGATTTGATTTGACACCATGCTTCTTCCAACAAGATTTGATAAGACAACCAAGAGATTGTGATTTTAAAAAAATGAGAAACTAACAAAACGGTCAGATTGGGGTCAAGAAAATTTGGTGGGGCTCATGAGAATTAACTTTGGCGCTGACTCCTCCTTAATCACATCCATTCCAACACTTTTATTTTTATCTCGTCCATTCCTACGAGATAAAACTGAGCAAAATCAATATTTCATAAGTTATCAATAGAACGTAAATCAAACATTACCAAACTTTTTCTCAATGTGCAGAATCTGTCTTCATAGAGGGGTTTTGTAAAACTATCAGCAAGTTGGTCTTCAGATTTTACAAATTGAATATCAATAGTACCCTTTTGCACATGTTCTCTAATGAAATGATATTTTATCTCAATGTGCTTGGTTCTTGAGTGCAAAACATGATTTTTTGAAATATTAATAGCACTCATATTGTCACAAAATAATGGTATACTATTGATCTTTAATTTGTAATCTTCCAACTGCGTTTTTAACCAAATTAATTGTGAACAACATGCAGATGCGGAAATATATTCAGCTTCAGCTGTGGATAGAGCCACTGTGGCTTTCTTTTTGCTTGACCACATGTTGAGTGAGCTTCCAAGGAAGCAACACATGCCGGATGTACTCCGTCTATCCACCTTATCTCCCGCATAATCTGCATCACAAAA
>NC_029793.2:115460380-115473852 GCF_000816755.2 Arachis ipaensis | reverse complement strand
ATAACCCATGCAAAACCCAACATGCAATTACCTCTAGTTCTTCCTTGGTCATCACTCTTCATCAATCCGAGCGCTCCATCCTTGGCTTGTTCTCCAAGATGAATTTCTGGCCCTTGATGCTTCATGATGATGATGGCTTCTTCTGCTCCACTTTTGCTTCCTCCCTCACGTAGCCACCCTAGCTACCTTCTGTGATGAGTGAACCCAAAAGCAGTGACAAGCCATTCCTCCTAGGATCTTCTCCTTGCTGGCCGAATCTCCTTCAACCATTTTTGGTATGGAGAAGCCAAGATCTCATCACCATATCTTTCCTTTCATGGTTGCAGATTTTAGCCACTACATTTTTTATGTTTTCTTGCCATCATTGTGATGGTCTTTTGGTGTGCCTTTCCTTCTTTTTGGTAGCTCAATGTAGTTTTCATGGTTTGCTGGGTATTGTCTGAAAGAGAAGAAAGAAAGAATGAAAGAGAATAAATAATTGGAAGAGAAGCAATTAAATGAAATAAGCAAATTAATTAAAGAGTTGCTTTTACTTTCATGAGTAGCGTGTAGCTTTCAATGCCATCAATCATATCAATGACAATCTCTCTCATGTTTCCAATGCTAGCAAATTAAAATTTGAAATCCATCCCAAAGGAAGGAATGAGATCCGTTGGAGGCATGAAGCAATTTTGCTTCCTTTCATAATGAGTTTCGGATCAAGCATTGGAGCAACAATGATGGGCTTGTAGTAATAAAACTCATTCTGGCCCAATTTCTTTTTGATTTAGAACCAAGTATGCAAAACAATTTTGGGCTTATAATAATGTTTGAATTCTGGCCCAAATAATCACAAATTGCTTTAGCCACATAATATAGGAAATATTAAACAAGGCTAAATGGTTTTAAGCATATTGGGTTTACAATAATTCTGCTTTTATATTCGGCCCAATAAGAAAGCCTGCATCACAAAATTATTAATTAACATATGTTAAGTGAAAATCAAATTAATAATTTTGTAATATTATTATTATTATTATTATTATTATTTTAAAAATTGTTACTTTTTGTTGGTGATCTCTTTTAGGGTTTTAGAGTAATTGGACTGAGACACCTATATGTTCCAGAACCATATAATCGAAGAGTAAAAGCATATCTAAGAGCTACTGGCTTTTATGTGTCTCAAATTCAAAAAATTTCAAGACAAACGGCCCTGATTAATACCTTAGTAGAAAGGTAGAATTTGGTCACTCATACATTTCATCTCCCTATAAGTGAATGTACTATCACTTTAGAAGATGTAGTTTTAATCCTCGAGATTCAAGGAAATGGGCTATCGGTTACAAGGCCAACCAACAATAATCACGTACTCATGGTGCAAGAATGCTTGCTGAACTTTAGAGTTGCACTTACTGTGAATGACTATAGAGGCAGCTTTATCAAGCTAACATAGTTGTGTAATGTTAAACATGGAATAATATTGACTAATTATGAGGCTATGGAGCGTTATACCAGGTGCCACATCATGTCGTTGTTTGGTACGATGTTATTTGCTGATAAATCTGGTTCAGGGATGCATTGAAAATTTCTACCCTTACTCCGTGATATTTCTTGAATCAGGACATACAGCTGGGGATTGGTATGTCTTGCCCATTTGTACAGGTCTCTGTGTAGGACTATGCAATATGATTGCAAGGATTTGGATGGGACGTTAGCACTATTGCATGTATGGGTTTGGGAGCGGATGCCTTTCCTTGCACCAATTTACCGTCTTCCGACTTTTCCGTTAGCTTGTCGATATGAGCTCTTATGATATTCATTATTAATGTTATATTAGTTGCCTATTTAAATGCATTTTATCCATGTAACATTATAATGTCATGGGTGAAATGAGTGGGATTGTCGTTTGATGGAGCATAAATGCTTGACACTTTCACATGTCAGGAAGATGCTTGATGATATTATAAATGCTAATGTATGTAAATCAATATTTATTTGAATTTCTCATCTTATGTATACCATACGTGATTATTATTTTTATGAGGTTTACCTAACGTACTCATTCCCTGTTGACACAGCTTTTGTAGGACGCATATAGTCCGCAACACCTCGGACCGGATTTCGTGCTACATGATATGTATGAGGATGCACGCATGTGGCTGGCACCGTCTCCACTCATTTCCTTCGAGTGCATTGAGTGGTGCCCAATTGTACCCGTTGCATTTAGCGTAGAATGTCTGCGGCTCCGACTCATACACAGTGTAATTGACTCCTCTAGGAATATATAGCTTTTGATTGTATAAATCCCGATAAAATCGGTAAATAATTAGTCAATAAATCGAATTTTAAATAGGAAGATTAAAAATACAAAACTAATATCAAAATAGGATAGAGCTCGTCAAACCGGACCCAAAATGGGCCCAAGGCCCAATCCAACTCAGCACAAAACACTTAAAAAAACCCCTCTCTCATCTCTTAATTATCAAACATGTTGAATGCAGCCATGGGAGGGGAGAAGAAGAAGCAAACCCTAACCTCATCTTCAAACCTTGATAACTTTTGATCTGGAGCTCTGATTGACGAGCCGTTTGTGGCCACGCGTCGGGCTTGTCAAGTTCTTCAATTCTATCCAAACAAAATAGTAAGTAAATCGTATTTTTCTAGCTCCATTTCTGTTGGTATATGAATTTCGGGTTTAATGTTTGAGGAACTCAATTCCTTGATGATTTTCATGTTTTAGGGGTCCACTAGACTTGATTTCTTGTGGGTATTGCTTAAGGATCAGTGGATAAAGGTAAGAGATCTTAAACCCTAATGGAATTTCTGAATTTAGGCATTTGGGTATTGATTTGTTATGTTTGGATGTGGTAATTGTGGTTTAGGTAGTGTGTATGTGAATGTTGATGCTTGTTGAAGCTTGTTGGTGATTTTGGAAGCTTGGAAGTGGAGTTGTGAGACTGGAAATCTGAGCTTGGTAGTGTTGGAGCCCCAAGGGCTTGAAAAAAAGTGAAATTAAAAGTATTCCGGGTTGAGCGGGGAATCGGCCAAGATATGGTTTAAGTTTCGCACATTTAATTTTTACGGTGTTGTGAAAGCTTAGGTTAGAGGAACCATAGGATAAGTTGAATTGGTTATTGTACTTAATGATTAGTTTTGTTATGTTGTTGGAATAGATTTGTTGATGGATATGTATTTGGAAATTTGAGGTGTAAAAGTTATTAATGATATGCTCTTGTTTTTATTTATGATGTGGATTATGATTGGTATTTTTGAATAAATACTTGTTATATGAGTTGATGGAGTAATGTATGAAGAGTTAATAAATGTGTTAATGGAATAATGTGTGTGAAGGATGGATGAATGCATTAATAGAATGGTTTATGTAAAAGGTTGCTTATATATATGTATATATGATATATGTTAATGTAAAGTTGCGGGTATAGCTCATTGGATTAGTTAATGGTACCTTGAAATGGTTGTTGATGAGTTGAGATGGGTTATGTTAGCAATATGTAGGTTTTAAAGGTAAGGATTTTTGAATGTGGTGAAATGGGGTTTGGAAGATTTTTGATAAAAGAAGCTAGGAAAATAAGAGAACTTGAGGGTGAAGTATGAGGTAAAATAAGGAGCTTTATAAGGAATGAATGTAAGAACATGATGTGATAAATGATGAGAATTAAGATGACTGTATGGCCAAAATGGTCGGAATGACAAGTTGAGGGTGAAAGTTCCCTCTCTTGTCGTGATGTGGATGTGGGGAAAGTGGAAAGACACTTTCCTTCGTATTGTATCCCCCACGTTCTTCTCTAGTTGCAAGGTGGAAAGGCACACTCCTTCGATGTGGAAAGGCACTCTCCTTCGTATATCCTCCAGGAGAAGGTGGAAAGGCACACTCCTTCGATGTGGAAAGGCACTCTCCTTCGTTTATGATCCTCCTAGAGATGTGCAACCTAGAGACCAATGTCTGGGTTAGCTACCAGATGTATCGAGTTCTGGCAAAATAACCGGCACGTGAGCTCACGGCCAGTATGATAGACATTCATCATATGCATATGTGTGCTTTGTTTGCTATGCCTTAATTGGGAATGCCTAATTGATATATATCACTTGCTACTTGTATATTTTCTACTTGTATTATCTGTTCATTACTTGTGCTTGAACTTGTTTGGTTGTTTGTTCCTGTTGCATTATGGATGATGGAGGGATCGAGGAAAAGGAGAAATGGTTTGGTGTTAGGTGTGGATTGAAATTGAGTAAGTTAGGTAGATTCAGAATACCTACCACTGTTTATGGCTTCTGTTTAGTACTTAAGTTGGATAACTGAATATACGGAGTTCTAGGATTGCCTATGGCATTCTCAGGACCTTATTTATTATACGCGTGGCACTTTTACCATGCTGAGAACCTCCGGTTCTCATTCCATATTGTGTTGTTTTTTTTTCAGATGCAGATCGAGAGGCTCCTCGCTAGGCTTCTGGATCTTGGAAAGCGAAGTAGTCCTTGGGTGTATTTTGGTTTTTTGTTGTATATATATGTATATATGTATTTAGCTTACTCTCCAAGTAACTTGTGTATGCTGTTCCTCTTAGAGGTTGAGGGAGAGATAGGAGTTTACTTTGGTATTTTGGTGTACTTTGGGAATACTTATGTATTTTATATGTGTATATATATATATATCCTCCGGCTAGCCTTAGCTTCGCAGGCTGAGTGAGGGGCTAGTTATGCTGTTTCCTTGGCTTTCCTTTATTCTTGTGCTTATCTTTATCATGTTCCTATTAGGTTTCTTAGCACGCAAGTAACTCTTTTCGTTGAGCGTTGCGCTTTTCATTTTTGCGATTTTGTTTCACTCATTTTTTCAAGGCTCCTAGTCTATTATATTCTTTCTATTGTTATATATATGTATTTTATTTTTAGAGGTCGTAGCGCCTTGCCACCTCTGTTTTACATCCTAGGTGTAAAGCTCTGTGTGGTAGGGTGTTACATTATGGTATTAGAGCAGTTCGTTTCTATAGAGCCTGAGGGACGGACTGATTATGCTTCTGGGCATATTCTGAGTGTCTATACATGCTAATTAGGATATCTAACTGATATATGTAGCATGAATGTTCATGAGCATGCACTTGGGACTTTGAAACACTAGACTCGCGATATTGAGACTGATAAATTTGATATCACTTGTTTGGTGTGAACAAGTACCAAATGGCGTCTCGTGGGCGCGGTCGTGGGCGTAATCGAGGTCGAGGACGGAGAGGTAACGAGATAACTATACCGGCAGACAGTTTGACCAATTTTGTGACCGCAATGACAAGGGCTGATGCTGCCATTAATGCTGTTGCTGCTGCGACCAGTCGAGCGATCGATAGGACGGGAGCACAAGCTAGAATTGGCAATGATGGTGGAAATGAATATGAAGGCAGGAATAATACCTCAAGTGCAGTGGTACCAGTGGAGATAACGGGTTATCCAAAGTTAAATAACATAAGTCAAGCAACGGGAGAAAGCTCAAAAAGAACTGTGGTAGCAAGGAATAATCGCAGGGAGTATTTTACAGAGAAAAAGGAAAAGAAAACAAAGATTACACCTAGGAGCCAAAATTTCAAGAGGGATCATTCTGTTACTTCACACTCTCAACGCCGGAACAATGACCGAAGGAACAACCGTTCGGATCCGAATTCAGAAGGGCAAACTAGTGCTCAACTGGATGACTTAAGGTGCCCAAGGTGCAAGAAGTACCATCCAAATAGACCATGCAGGGCCGGATTAAGCGTATGTTACAAGTGCGGGAGGCCAGGGCATGTATCTCGAAATTGTCCACACAAGGAAGGCTGGGATGCAGCCGAACCCGATTCTCAGACCCGAGGTAACCATGAACTAGCAGTTGAATTTCAAACTTCCTTGCATATCATTAATATGTGATATTCATTCGTAATGTATGACGAGAATTAATAATCGTAAAGTCCAAGTCGATGATTAGTCGAAGACTATTAATTGTTAAGATGGAGCAATATTTAGTTAATTTAGAGGAGTGGCTAGGTTCTTGAAAGATAAGAATCAGAAGGACGCAGTGGAAACAGGGTGGATTATACTTAAGGAATTGGAACTGTCGAGAGCTATGCGGAGTTATTATTTGGAATCAAGTGACGGTGAAACTTTGAGGAAGAGGAATAAAGTGGATTCAATCTTTAGCTGTTAATTGTTAAGAGGTAAGTGAAGATGAAACCAGATCCCTATATAAGAGAGTTTCTAAGACAATTCTTGAAGGTGTGTCATAACTTCCATTTCAGAGAGAAAGCGAGTTTGCAATGGGCTTAGTACCGGAAGCCGGATTAACTTTAATCGCACCACAAGCAAAGATATTGTTATAATCGGTAGAATTTAGGATTTGAGTGGAAGGGAGTGCTAGAAAAGAGAACCATCTAACTAACTATTTCTTCGTGGGAAGCGTCGGTTATACCGGAGAAGAAGGAAGAGAACGATAGGAAGCCTTATGCAGAGAGAGTGTACTAACAAACCTTTGCGACTCGATCTAATCCTTCTTTTGAAACCTACATTGACATTCTATCCAGAGCTCTTCCCAAATGGCTTAACTACCTCTCTAACTTTACTCCTTGTGCGCATGAATTTTGTTTCTTCCAGGATGAGTCTGAGCTTGTCCTGGTATAAACGCGTAATCCTTGAATCTTTATGCTCGCTATGATTAGAGTTGCCCTTATTCGCAAACCATGTTCTTCAGAATCAGCTGAGACTTCTTTGACTCTGTACGTTCCATTCTTCCTACCAAAGGTCTTTAATTTGGACTCTTTTCTTGAGATGCACCTAGGTTCCTTTCCTTATGCATCCCATCATTTCGGTATAGTCCTGATTAACCATATACAAAATTTTCTTTCTGACTTATTACGAACACCGTTTGTGTTTCTCATTTATTTTTTTCGAGCTTAATGTCCTTTTGGAAAATTAACTCGAGCCTATATTAGTATCACGTATAAATTATAGCTACAACTGTTGAGATGTTGATTCCTTAAGAGCAAGACTTTTGGACACGAAAAATGAAGCATGTAAGCGTGCGCCATCAAAAAGAGAGTTTTGGAGCTAAATTCTTGCCGACCACAAAGCCTATGATTAGTTTAACGCACTAGAAATACACCGGTTACATGGATACGCGAATATGAAGAGAGCTTTCGAACTTCAAGAGAAGGATTAACCCTAAATCCAGTAATCAGAATACCCGAACTTATTTAATAATTCAGAATTAGTGCGATACTTTACCAGAGGGGTCTAGGGTAAGTGTAAATACAACATTGTGAAGTGGTAACGGACACCCTGAGTAAGAAGTTTCTGGGAAAATGCTTGGATATAAATTTCGGAGGAAGGAAGGCTAGGTAAGTTGGAACTTTAAATTGGATATCAGGGTATAACTAAAGGAGTCAAACTAAATCTATTGCGATCTTAAAATGTAGCAAGGACGAAATGCAAGAAGTGTAAGAAGACAGTAAAGATCTGCCGAGGATGTTGAGGTCTGGTAAACAAAAGGGAACTAAGAACAGATTCTATATACCTAATGCTGAAATAGAGAACGTAGAGTCAAGAACTTAAGGAGTGCAATACTGGTAATAAGGAGCTACTAAGAGTACTGAAGCCGGTTGAATAAAAAAGATGCTAAAAGAGGGTTATGTAATCAGAAGTTAAAATAAGGAACTGTTGTCCGAAACTTACAAGTGAGGATTATCGAATTTACCTTGAGATTTCTAAAACATACCACGAATCCAAGAAGATATTTTGAGCAGTTAGAAGTGAAGAAAGAAGTGGAAATCTATGTGATTACAAGTTTGACGAATGAGAAAGAAATGAAAGACCACCAAAAGCCATTCTAAATGCCACAACCATTGAAGGTTCTACATTAAAGGTAAAAGGGAATAGCTATTGATTTCCTAATAGATTGCCAAGGTCTAGAACAAAAGGTGATACTGTTAGGAACTCGTGGATCAAGTGATCAAGTCCGTTTTGCCCATCGGAGCAAACTACTTATTAGGAATATCAACGAGACAACAAAGAAAAAGATACGCAAATTTGAGTAAAGATTCTCATTATGGAAGCCGACAAAAGAGATAGGCAGATCTAAGAAGTTAAATCCCGCCAAGTTAGGCCATTTCAAATTTTGGAGAAGTATTGATGGTCAGTGGCGTGCCAAATAGTTTTTGCCGTACCTTTCGAACCTATTCGAACATACTCCATATGTCGTAACTTCTGAAGCACGCCTCTAAAACAAATTCATGTCTTACAACCTAAACCAGCTTAAATGAAAGGAGATGGACGTTTCGAGTAACGAGGTCAGTTTCAAGAAACTCTGAATATGCCGAAGGACTACCCACACCTCTTTTCAGATAACTGAATCTGAATTTTGAGGGCAAAATTTCTAATTAGGTGGGTAGGATGTAAACTCCGATAAAATCGGTAAATAATTAGTCAATAAATCAAATTTTAAATAGGAAGATTAAAATGCAAAACTAATATCAAAATAGGATAGAGTTCGTCCAAACGAGAATTTTGATACCAATTTCGAAAAATTTGGCCCAAGATTAGGCCAAACGGATCGAACCGGTTGAACCGAACCCAAAATGGGCCCAAGGCCCAACCCAACTCAGCATAAAACACTTAAAAGAACCCCTCTCTCATCTCTTAATTATCAAACACGCTGAATGCAGCCATGGGAGGGGAGAAGAAGAAGCAAACCCTAACCTCATCTTCAAACCTTGATAACTTTTGATCCGGAGCTCTGATTGACGAGCCGTTTGCGGCCACGCGTCGGGCTTGTCGAGTTCTTCAATTCTATCTACACAAAACAGTAAGTAAATCGTGTTTTCCTAGCTCCATTTCTTCTGGTATATGAATTTCGGGTTTAAGGTTTAAGGAACTCAATTCCTTGATGATTTTCATGTTTTAGGGGTCCACTAGACTTGATTTCTTGTGGGTATTGCTTAAGGATCAGTGGATAAAGGTAAGAGATCTCAAACCCTAATGAAATTTTTGAATTTAGGCATTTGGGTATTGATTTTTTATGTTTGGATGTGGTAATTGTGGTTTAGGTAGTGTGTATGTGAATGTTGAAGCTTGTTGGTAATTTTGAAAGCTTGGAAGTGGAGTTGTGAGGCTGGAAATCTGAGCTTGGTATTGTTGGAGCCCCAAGGGCTTGAAGAAAAGTGAAATTAAAAGTGTTCCAGGTTGAGCGGAGAATCGGCCAAGGTATGGTTTAAGTTTCGCACGTTTAATATTTACGGTGTTGTGAAAACTTTGGTTAGAGAAACCATAGGATAAGTTGAATTGGTTATTGTACTTAATGATTAGTTTTGTAATATTGTTGGAATAGATTTGTTGATGGATATGTATTTGGAAATTTGAGGTGTGAAAGTTATTAATGATATGCTCTTGTTTTTATTTATGATGTGGATTATGGTTGGTATTTGTGAATAAAGACTTGTTATATGAGTTGATGGAGTAATGTATGAAGAGTTAATAAATGTGTTAATGGAATAATGTGTGTGAAGGATGGATGAATGCATTAATGGAATGGTTTATGTAAAGGGTTGCTTATATATATGTATATATGATGTAAAGTTGTGGGTATGGCTCATTGGATTGGTTAATGGTAGCTTGAAATGGTTGTTGATGAGTTGAGATGGGTTACGTTAGCAATATGTAGGTTTTAAAGGTAAGGATTTATGAATGTGGTGAAAATGGGGTTTGGAAGTGTTTTGATAAAAGAAGCTAGGAAAATAAGAGAACTTGAGGGTGAAGTATGAGGTAAAATAAGGAGTTTTATAAGGAATGAATGTAAGAACATGATGTGATAAATGATGAGAATTAAGATGACTGTATGGACTTTGTGGATATTGTAGAGAAAGTTATGGATGTTGCAAGTTCAGTGTTTAAATCTGTGTTCAGGATAGCCGAAATTGGTTTGCTGCAAGGCTGCAAGCCATTCTGCCCATTTTTAAAATAAAATAACGCCCACCCACGCGTACGCATGGCATGGAATTTTGGCGACGCATGCACGAGAAGCATGCGTACGCGTGTGTGCATATTCACGCGTACGCATGACTCACGCGTACGCGTGACTTGATGTACGCTCCACGCGTATGCGTGGCCTACGCGTACGCGTGGATGCTGCTTGCTGCAAAGACCGGTTTTGACTATTTTTTTTAAACCAATCTTCTGCTTCTAAACCTCCATTTTCTTCCTTTAAGGCTTAAAGAATGGTTTTAGGTCCAGTGGATAAAAGAAGCTAGGAAAATAAGAGAACTTGAGGGTGAAGTATGAGGTAAAATAAGGAGTTTTATAAGGAATGAATGTAAGAACATGATGTGATAAATGATGAGATTTAAGATGACTGTGTGGCCGAAATGGTCGGAATGGCAAGTTCTGGGTGTAACCCCGCCTGCAAAATTAATTTGAACATGTGTTCGGATGGTGATAGGCAAAATTGTTATTCAGATGTAAAATTTGTTGTTCGTTCTCTCCCTGGCAATGGCGCCAAAAACTTGGTGCACAATACCATGGTCCAAACATAACTTCACAACTTCGCACAACTAATCCAGCAAGTGCACTGGGTCATCCAAGTAATACCTTACGTGAGTAAAGGTCGATCCCACGGAGATTGTTGGTATGAAGCAAGCTATGGTCATCTTGTAAATCTCAGTTAGGCGGATAATAATTGGTTATGGAGTTTTCGAATAATAATAGTAAGTAAACAGAAAATAAGGATAAAAATACTTATGTAAATTCATTGGTGGAAATTTCAGATAAGTGTCTGGAGATGCTGTATGGCTCTAGAACATCTGCTGTCCTACTGCTTTTATCCAATCCTTTCTTACTCCTTTCCATGGCAAGCTGTATGTAGGGCATCACCGTTGTCAATGGCTACATCACATCCTCTCAGTAAAAATGGTCCAAATGCTCTGTCACAGCATGGCTAATCATCTGTCGGTTCTCGATCATGTCGGAATAGAATCCCTTGATTCTTTTGTGTTTGTCATCATGCCCAATAATCGCAAGTTTAAAGCTTGTCACAGTCATTTAATCCATGAATCCTACTCGGAATACCACAGACAAGGTTTACACTTTCCGGATTCTCATGAATGCCGCCATCAATCTAGCTTATACCACGAAGATTCTGATTAAGGAATCCAAGAGATATGCGCCCGGTCTAAGGTAGAACGGAAGTGGTTGTCAGTCACGCGTTCATAGGTGAGAATGATAATGAGTGTCACGGATCATTACATTCATCATGTTGAAGTGCAACGAATATCTTAGAATAGGAATAAGTTGAATTGAATAGAAAATAGTAGTAATTGCATTAAAACTCGAGGTACAGCAGAGCTCCACACCTTAATCTATGGAGTATAGAAACTCTACCGTTGAGAATACATATATATATGATATATGTTAATGTAAAGTTGTGGGTATGGCTCATTGGATTGGTTAATGGTAGCTTGAAATGGTTGTTGATGAGTTGAGATGGGTTACGTTAGCAATATGTAGGTTTTAAAGGTAAGGATTTATGAATGTGGTGAAAATGGGGTTTGGAAGTGTTTTGATAAAAGAAGCTAGGAAAATAAGAGAACTTGAGGGTGAAGTATGAGGTAAAATAAGGAGTTTTATAAGGAATGAATGTAAGAACATGATGTGATAAATGATGAGAATTAAGATGACTGTGTGGCCAAAATGGTCGGAATGGCAAGTTGAGGGTGGAAGTTCCCTCTCTTGTCGTGATGTGGATGTGGGGAAAGTGGAAAGGCACTCTCCTTCGTATTGTATCCCCCACGTTCTTCTCTAGTTGCAAGGTGGAAAGGCACACTCCTTCGATGTGGAAAGGCACTCTCCTTCGTATATCCTCCAGGAAAAAGTGGAAAGGCACACTCCTTCGATGTGGAAAGGCACTCTCCTTCGTTTATGATCCTCCTGGAGATGCACAACCTAGAGACCAATGTCTGGGTTAGCTACCAGATGTGTCGGGTTCTGGCAAAATAACCGACACGTGAGCTCACGGCCAGTAGGATAGACATTCATCATATGCATATGTGTGCTTTATTTGCTATGCCTTAATTGGGAATGCCTAATTGATATATATCACTTGCTACTTGTATATTTTCTACTTGTATTATCTGTTCATTACTTGTGCTTGAACTTGTTTGGTTGTTTGTTCCTGTTGCATTATGGATGATGGAGGGATCGAGAAAAAGGAGAAATGATTTGGTGTTAGGTGTGGATTGAAATTGAGTAAGTTAGGTAGATTCAGAATACCTACCACTGTTTATGGCTTCTGTTTAGTACTTAAGTTGGATAACTGAATATACGGAGTTCTAGGATTGCCTATGGCATTCTCAGGACCTTATTTATTATATGCGTGGCACTTTTACCATGCTGAGAACTTCCGGTTCTCATTCCATATTGTGTTATTGTTTTTTCAGATGCAGATTGAGAGGCTCCTCGCTAGGCGTCTGGATCTTGGGAAGCGAAGTAGTCCTTGGGTGTATTTTGGTTTTCTGTTGTATATATATGTATATATGTATTTAGCTTACTCTCCAAGTAACTTGTGTATGCTATTCCTCTTAGAGGTTGAGGGAGAGATAGGAGTTTACTTTGGTATTTTGGTGTACTTTGGGAATACTTATGTATTTTTATATGTGTATATATATATATATATATATATATATATATATCCTCCGGCCAGCCTTAGCTTCGCAGGCTGAGTGAGGGGCTAGTTATGCTGTTTCCTTGGCTTTCCTTTATTCTTGTGCTTATCTTTATCATGTTCCTATTAGGTTTCTTAGCACGCAAGTAACTCTTTCCGTTGAGCGTTGCGCTTTTCATTTTTGCGATTCTGTTTCACCCTTTTTTTCAAGACTCCTAGTCTATTATATTATTTCTATTGTTATATATATGTATTTTATTTTTAGAGGTCGTAGCACCTTGCCACCTCTGTTTTACATCCTAGGTGTAAAGTTCTGTGTGGTAGGGTGTTACAGATTGCAGAGATTAGGGGTGTTCGCGGTGCGCTTTAGTTTGGTGATTTAGGAAAAAATCATCTGATCCAATCATTTATTAAAATTGCGGTTCGGTTTGGTTTAATTTGTTTATTGAGACTAACCAATTTGATTCGTTTTTTTAGTTTTTTCAATTATTTCAAACAAAAATCTGTCATACTATTTCAAAAAGTCATAACATGAAATCATACAATATAATAACTAACAAAATTCTTGACACAATCAACGACAAAAAAAATTACAATACGACAATTAAAGTCATTAAAAGTTCAATAGTCAACACAACAAAAGATAAAAATAAATTTCCAACAAAAAACATCCATGTTTTGGTGTTCTCTCCAATAAAACAACGAAACACCTTTAAGCAAACCAACATAAAATCAAAAGACAAATACCTATAATAATAATAATAATAATAATAATAATAATAATAATAATAATAATAATAATAAT
>NC_029793.2:115457410-115460132 GCF_000816755.2 Arachis ipaensis | reverse complement strand
CAGTAGAAAAGCATGACCTTATAGTTCATCATAATGATGCAATATTAAAAAAATCCAGTTATACATTCTAATATTAAAGAAAATAATTCATATCATGACAAGATGTACTCAATCAAACTCAACACTAGAATCTTCTTCATTAGGATTAGGAGTGGGTGTAACTTCTACAAAACATATAAAACAAGGAATAATAAAAACAAATAATATTTATAAATAAAAACTAGATTAAAAATTATTCAAAGGTAATACAGAAAATTATCAATCGAAACTTGACCATACCTAATTTTAACTTCTCCAAATTCTCAATGAGCTCCTCTAGAACAAGTTTTAGAGAGTTTCGGAGCCAATTTTATGTATAAATTAATGCCTCAACTGTCATCAAAATTAGAGAACTCCTATAATTATTCAACACCCTTCCACCAGTAAAAGCCGATTTTAAAGCTACTATAGAAACTGACATGCCTAAAACATCTCTTGCAATCTGTCCGAGAATTAGATATTTGGTGGAATTCACACCAATTGCATTTAGCTCTAGGGCACTATGGATTACTAGTTTTATTTTTAGTAAAGTGATTCCATGTTCAAGACCTAGGTCTACAAGGCTTTCTCTTACCATCATCAATCTCAGTTTTAGTAGTGTCATCAATAGGAGCTTCTTCAATATCCCGCCTCTTCCCTCGCCCTCTATTAGCAAGCTTCCTTGTATTTCTACGAGGAGCTGGCACAGTAGGCAATACAGTCGAGGGTCTTAAACTTGCAGATTCATTCGATAAAGCAACAACAACTCCTATTGCTCCTTTTGTGTCGCCAATATTCTCACTTGAACTGATATCAACTGCATAATTACATAATTCACAGAATCATAAAAATAGAATTAAAAATCAAAATTGTAAACACATAATCATAGAAAAACAGAAGCAGAAGCACAACAAAATAAAATAACTAACAATTTTAAAAAATAATAACAAACACGTTGAACAATAATCAACAACAAAAAATCAATAGCAAAATAGGTTGAACAGAAGATGAATACCTGACTTAAAGGATCCATTCTTAAGGATGACAGCATGGAAGACGACGGCACCTGCTGGTGTATGGAGGAGACGGCGAGTGTTGTGTATGGAGATGACGGCAACTCCTGGTGTGTGGAGAGACACGGCGTGGAGGAGACGGCGGCTGCAGTCGAGTGGAGAGAGTTAAGGACTTAGAGTTTATTGCATTACTGATTTACAAGAGTGGCGGCTAGATCATCTACTAGGGGGCTTGGTTTATTAGGGTCTTTAAGTAAACTGGTTCCATTTGGTTCGGATTTTCACTTCTAGCACTGAAAATCGAACCAAACTGTAGAAAAATTGCAAAATGTCAATTTTTTTTATTTTTTTATTATTTTCAGTTTGTTTGGTTTTTTGTTTTTTCAGTTCGGTTAGTCGATTTTATTTGATTTTAAACACCCCTAGTAAAGATCATCAACTCTCTAGAACCAAATTCCATTCTGATACTAAACTCATAATCTTCCACCACAACATTACCTTGACCTTTCAAATGCGAACTACTATTAGTTAGTCAAGGCTAAATAAAGAAATGATAATAGTAACTTTAATGAATGAATAAATATAACATACCCATATTTGTATACTCAAAAAAATTTAGAGCATGCATGACTGCGAGATCTAGAACTCATATAAAAGACGAAATACTAAATGGATGCTGGTTGACAACTGCATCTGCTTTATTTTGCACCGTCAGATTATCTACCTAGTCTCCATCATCGTTTTCATCATTAACTTCGTAGTTGGCTTTGAATTTCTCTTTATTGTCGTTGTTATTTTCTTCCCAAGCTATGTCCCCGATTTCATCCATATTCAATTCCTCACCAACCGCGTCGAGCCCCATATGTTGTTCAAATTCAACGTACAACTCTATCATTTGCACGTGAAATCGGGTTTGTTAATAAATATAGAACATCTGCTGCATACATGCGTCATCAGTAATGGGCATTATTTAAAACTGTATTAGCCCACCAAATACTTGTCCAGGATTCATGTATAAAATGTTGCTCACCATTACTTTTTATGTTCTCACAAAGACCATTTTGTAACTCTACAAAACTCATGGTGCATGAAATAGCAAGAAAACGGACATTCACATACAAAAGTCACTCTTTCGTGTGCATTTAGTATGATTTCACCGTTGTAATATACTCACAAATTTACAATACCTTCCATATAGCTTCCACCTCACCTCACCTAATTTTTATTACACTACTAATTATCACAAAAAATCACAAGTATGAAAGAGAGATGATGGCGATAGTATTTATAGGCAAGGCTCTTAGATTAAAATATTTTAATTACACAAAACGCAACCTATGATCTATAATTAAAAAAAAAAAAAAGCAACATACAACCTGCATTTTGCAGGTTTTAAAAAAAATTCAAAATTCAAAATACAACCTAAGTTTTGTAGTATTCAAAATAAAAAAAATGGATAAAATGCAATCTGCATTTTGTAGGATTGAAATAAAGAAAAAAAAAAAAGAAGAAATCAAATCGCAACCTGCGTTTTGTACTTATATCATACCGATGTAAATATTTTATTCATTTCTATTTCATTGTGTAACACCAATTTTCTTTCTATATCTAAAAAAGTCAGCCAAACAATGTGTTACATATTTTAACGAATTTTTTATTTTAATAGGACTTATTGAAACTTAATTATAAGC
>NC_029793.2:115456341-115457378 GCF_000816755.2 Arachis ipaensis | reverse complement strand
TGACTGCAAAATATGTTACAAAAATATGGTGTTCTATTTTCTCAAGGTTTTCTCTATTTTATGAATGGATTCCCTCAAGTGTTTTTGATCACTTGACCTTGAAGGTGCCAAAACAATGTCTTTCCAAACAGAACCAGGTTTCATTATAGGGCTGGGATCCTTGTAAAGTTCATAGATGGAATCGGCTTCAGCATTCAAACTTGCTATCTTTTTCAAGCATTTGATATCTTCAGGATCCACCAGTAGATTGTTATCCCCGTCCTTCCACCCTATGAGCTGTAAACATATATAGTATCATGTTACAACAAAGTCAGACTAATTTCCATCGTAAAATATTGTAAAACAAATCGTTGAGCAATACTCCGAATTAACTGAAAAAGAATTATGCAACAAATTTTAATTATCAAATCAATTCTTAAATTTTTATTTTCTATGTGGAGAACATGATTTAAAAAATTTAAAATTTTTAAAAACTTTTATATGATTATTAAATAATAATAGAGAATTAGAGATTTTTTTAAAAAAGATAATTTTTTGTGCCCTTTAAAAAATAATTTAACAGAATATAATGTGATTGGTTTTTCTAATAATATAAAATGTTAAAAATAATTTAATAATTAAAATTTTTTAAAACATTTAAATGTGCAACTAATTTTTTTTTTAGAATTCACGACGATATTTCTCATAGATCGCTTCATCAAAAGAATAATAAGCACGTTTTTTTCATTTGTTTTATTTTTACCTTTGGTGGACCACCAATGGAATTTGTGCAATATAGCCTAGCATTATCCACAAGGTTGCAATATCTTGGAAATGCATTAGCGAATCTTTTGTGAGACTTCAATTGTGAATTTACCCTTACAGCCCTGCCTGACATGATAGCTCTCCTGTCAAATTTCAATTCAGCAATAAGAAAAAAAGTGTTAGAACTATTATGCTATATTAACTAACTAAGTAATACTAATTATAATCACAAGAAATATATAATATTAATTAATTATGTTAGATGTATACTAAAATTAATTATTAATGTAAAA
>NC_029793.2:115455642-115456273 GCF_000816755.2 Arachis ipaensis | reverse complement strand
AATATACATTAAAAATAAATTTAATATTATATATATTTATATACAAATATATTAGTGATTGATTTTAATAACTAATTTTAACGTAAAAATAATATTTTTGAATATTAATATACGTACCTAATGCCTCTAACAACAGCAAGATAGCCATCACAAACTACACCAACTAACTCTATTCTGTAAGGCTTTTGATTGCGACGAGAATTTCCGTTACAATTTTCCTCCGCTTCATCATTTTCTTCTGTCTCATTCACTTGCTCCCAGTAGTTTTCAGTTATGGTTCCATCTTCTTCTGAAACTTTGTAGCCTACCCCCATTCGGTACCTGCATTTGTGAACATTTCTTGCCATGGAAATAGTTTGCTCTACAAAAGGCTCCCATGATAAGGTTCCATCCATGATCACATCTCTCCCTTCATTTAGAGCTGTCACCAGTAGAGATGATGCTGCATCAGTTGATGATTGGTGCACCTGTTTCAGAATTTCAGAGTTCAATGTTTTCATTACTTAAAAGCTAGTTTAGAATAATATAACATGTATGACTAATAATTTTATCAAAGATAGGAAAGGACAAAATAATTTTTTAAAATTTAAAAAATAGTAAACTATATTTTTTTTACTATAAAAAATTTTGA
>NC_029793.2:115454261-115455002 GCF_000816755.2 Arachis ipaensis | reverse complement strand
ACAAAATTATCAAAACGAATATTTTGTTGAGTAGTTTTGGCAAACATTTAGATACTACTAGTATTTTACCTGTAATACTATTACGGAAATATAAATCTTTTAAAATTATGTCGGTTCTGGTATTATAGATTATGACATTAAAAATTTATAGCATTAAATTACTTTTATAAAACGGTTGTAAGAGACAAAAGTTTCCATCGACTAAGAAGACCAGAGTCTTAAACAAAATTAAATAATAAATTTTTTAGTTATTATTTTCAAATGAAAAAGTTTAATTTTTTTACTTTATTTTAACATTCGTTATCTAAAATTTGAAAGAATTTAACGTGTATATTTTTATATTTAATTAGGTATTAAATTTGTTGCACAAATAGAGATAATTAATTTTTATACTTGCTATTTAAAAATAATATTTTTTCTAGATATATAAAAATATAATTAGATATTAACATAAAAAAAATTTCTATTTATAGTTATAAAATTAACTCATTTTTTTAAAACAATTGAATCTTGATTCTAACTTTTAATCACAATATTAGTATTTTTTAAATTATATGTAATAAATATTTAAAAGAAAAGAAATGAAAATATATATTAAAAAGATAAGTAGTAAAAATTTAAAATTAAATAAAAAATATGTATATAATAATATTTTTTATTTAAATTATATTATGTTGTTAATTTTATTTTTTGTAGAACATAAAGGTAGAAAAAAATAGAGAATGAGAGAAAAGAGAGAGA
>NC_029793.2:115453415-115453728 GCF_000816755.2 Arachis ipaensis | reverse complement strand
TAATCTAGCTATATTTCAATTTTAGTATTTTAATTTTAATTTTAATTTAATTTAAATATAATTAGAAAATGTTATGTTATATATTTTGATTGTAAAATTCGTAATTAGTCATTGATAATGATACATGAGAGAGATAGAATGAGTGAAGGAACGAGAGAGATGGAGAAAAGAAGAGATAAGAGGGGAGAATTTTTTAATTTTGAAAAAAAAAATTTGATTTCAATTGTAATGAAGGAGTGACATATGACGCATTTTGGCCTTAAAATTAGTAATATATAATAGATAGATTGTATATTAAATTCAATAATTCAAT
>NC_029793.2:115449358-115453288 GCF_000816755.2 Arachis ipaensis | reverse complement strand
CTCTTATTATAACTTGAATTTTTTCAACTTTTTATTTTAAATCTCTATATAAATATAATATCCTTTAGAAGATTGTGTTTAGGATGAATGATAATACCAATTCAGCAGTCATGAGCATGTCATCATGGTGACCTCTTGAGTTAAGGGCTCTGTAAATGACATCATTCTCCTTGAAAGCATCTGCCTCAACAAGTACAGCATTTGAAGCTGCTCCAGACCAAAATGATCTGTCAATTTCATTTCATACATGTTAGCTCCAAACTATAAGAATATGAAATTTGAGTTCTAATTAAAGACTTGATTAAAAAAATGATGATGATGAAATACTCTTTAAGAATGTCCTTAAGAACGGTGCTCTTGCCAGCACCCATGCCACCACCCATGAGAAGCAGAACAGGGCTCCTCTCACTATGGGCAATGGGGACCATCACTTCCGTACAATGCGATGAGTCACCTTTTATTGCTTTCATCTCTTCCACCAATGTGTTGAAAACTCTTGCTACCTTCAAATTCTTCGTTATTCTCTCAAATCTTTGATTCCTGTATGTATTTTCTCTTTAATCATCAATATTCCAATTTCAACATTGTAACATTTATTATAACTCAAATTTTAATGATTTTCTTCTTATTTCATTTCTGTGAATTTATAAAATGATTTACCTTGTAGCTGCCAATAGAATGTTCCTCAGCTTTGTTTTCTGCCCGGAATCAATACTTAGTACCTATGATTAAGACCAATAAAATAAAATAAAATAAAATTAGAAAGAGAGAAGAGAGAAGGCTTTCTTGTAACTTGATAGTTGATACCACTAAACAGAAAAAGTATAAAAAACTCATTTTTAATAATTATTTTTTTATTTTAAAAATTCTTATTTTTTTAAAGATTAATAAAACAATTTTAAAAAATTAATTCTCTGACATTACTCCACTAAACATACTTATTAAGTTATTATTAGGATTTAAATAAATTATCATATGGAACTTGACTTAGATATGATATATTTGTGCACTACTACTTACCACTAAACAAACCATGGTGGCTGTTGCTAAGTGTCTCTTATCTCCTAGACCACTAATAATTGTTTACAAAATTCATCAAACTAATAACCAATCAACTCGTTAATATTAAAATTAACATTTTCATTCTAATAATAACCACTCATCACCAGCCTCACCAAATTAATTAAATTTTAATGCATGATGTTATATTTTTTTTAAACATTAAACGTTCTGGAGTCAACAAATGCCGCATCAGCAGCGCATCAGCAGAGCGATATTGACGCTGATAAATAATTTTCAACATCCATCTTAGGGGTGACATAAGTTTATATGTGCACAATAATTTTGATTATATTGTGTCGGATTATTAGCCTTGTCATTGGTTGGGCAAAACACTATAATAAGCCAACATGAATCCAAATTTACCTATATGAGCCAAAATGAAAATCGATACAGCAATGAGCCAGATCATATTATTATGTAATTCGAACCAGGCTAGTTCGAACTTCATCCTCAAATAATTCGAACCAGAGCAGTTCGAATTTCAAAGAAAAAATTGAATGTAAATCGAACCAGACTGGTTCGAACTACCTATGCAAGTAATTCGAACCACTCCAGTTCGAATTATGGGGAAATGAGTTCTTCATGTAATTCGAACCACCCTGGTTCGAATTACGCTTAAGTTAGGTTGTTAGTAATTCAAACCACCCTGGTTCGAATTACTAGGGAATGAGCTATATAAGGAGTTCGAATCAGCCTCATTCGAACCATTCTTACCTTCCCCTGCCCCACCAAATCTCAGAGAAAACGACCCAGATTCTCACCGCGAAAGACCTGAACGCAATACTCTGCTCATGGGGGACGATCCGGCGCGGTTATATCGCTTGGACGGAGTCGCCCATATGACGTACTTCAGGTCGTGCATCCCGAGGTTTTGGAGCCTCGGCATATGGTGCTGTGGCGGTCTGTTACATCGCTTATCTACTTTGCCGCCATAGAGTGGCATCAGGTAGACAGGGTTCTTCCACAGTTTGGAGGGGTGCAGCCCCGTCCACAGGCCGCCTTGAACATCGACTTTCTGATGTCGAAGGACGGCAGAGACGGCGATCGATGGTTCCCGTCCCATTTGCAGAAGTGGCATCAGTATTGGGACGACCGTACGGAGAGCGTGCTGCGATTCGATGTTGTTGCTGACCCTGGTCCGTCGCATCAGTTCTTGGATTGGTGGAGTCAGCACGGGAAGAGGTTTTTGTCTCCGGATCCGCAGTTGGGTGACCCGAGAGCCGTTGCTATTCCTGTTGAGGCCACACAGCGGGGAGCTGGGCAAGTACCTGAGATGGATAGGCCTGACGACGTGCCGGACAGGAGGCGGGTTGATAGGAGAGCACGCGTGGGCACACGTCGCAGCCAGCGTGACTGGGGGTGGCTTGAGCGTGCTATGGAGGCTGGCGACGAGGCCGGCCCCGCTAGGGGTCGACGACGACATCATCCTGGCAGAGGTAGAGGGCGTGCTGCGGTTCATGCCGCTGCACCTGACCCTGGGTACGACGACGATGATCAGCATGGGCCTGAGGGCGGGGATGGTGCAGGGGCGACTTCAGTTGCTGGTGGTAGTACCCAGGATGGGGTTCACGGAGGTGAGTAGTATGGCTCCGGGATTGGTGACGGGGCTGAGCCTAGTGACGCTGGACTTGGGTCCGGTCCTTTTGGACATTACTTTGTTGGAGTTCCCACCGACGACCAGCCTCAGCAGGACGGTACTCCATGGGTTATTCCCGGATCACAGTGGCAGGACTTCCTTGGGGCAGATACGCTTGATGCGGACTTCGGCAGTCCACGGTTTCTAGCGGAGATTTCGGCTATCATGCAGGAGGACGAGCCGGGCCGGAGGCGTCCTCAGACCCCTGGCACGCAGGCACCCTTAGATGTTGATCTGAACGAGCCTGCTACGACACCTGTTGGTGACCAGTTTGCTTTGGGAGGTACCCCACATTCCGCTTACACCGCTGCCTCACAGTCTGTCGCCGGGCCGTCTGCCGCACCACTCCATTTTTCGCCGCCGGCACAGCCTGCCCCGCATGAAGACGCAGATGAGATAGAGGATGAGGAGCCGTTTATCCGCAGAGGTCAGAGGCCACGGGTTCCCCGTCGTTGTGGGACAGGGTCCCACTTGTTTAGATGATTTACATTTCATGTATTTTGGACGTTAGGGTTCACTCATGTATTTTAGATGATTTACTTTAGAGCTATTTTTCCTTGTTGTTTCCTCATCTTATTGTACTTAAAAATCTGTTATTTACCTACTGGATTAGTGACTATGTATTATCATTGAATCATATAACACTGTAGTTATCAACTTTTGCAGTCATGGGATTTCTAAACATATTCAAATTCAGATGCAACTTTTTCATTACTAGAAGGTAAAAGGATAAACAGATAACACAAATCATCTTAAATAACAAGTAACAGGAAAAATAAAACAAATGAACACTAACAATAACAAGATCGCTACTACTGCCCCCCCGTGTGAGACGGTCCTCCAAGCTGTGGGCAACTCCTGCGGGTGTGTCCGGGTTGGCGACAAAGGCCACACCTCTTTGGCCGATTCGGATCTGCCTCGTCCATGTTCGTTCGTATCCTTGTGGATCTCGGACGACCCTCTCTCGCACGCCTCTTGGCAGGGTCCGGGATCACGGTTGGCCCGTCGTAAGGTGGCCAGAATCCCTCCGGTATCGGCGGTGTGAATCCCATATGGTACACACGGAACACTGAACTAATCTGATACACGCTGTGAAAACCAGCAGTCCCTTCAGCATCTCTAGCTCCGAATCCAACAGAGTGCCCTGAAAAACCCTCTTGCCTCATGGCATCTAGGTCCAAAGAGGAAAAATGTGGTGGATACTGCTGTGTGCCAGAACTAGAACCACCGAC
>NC_029793.2:115448219-115449247 GCF_000816755.2 Arachis ipaensis | reverse complement strand
GTTAGATACATGATTCCCTTATCAACTCATTATTTTGGTGTTTAGTCATACGATCCACACATTTCGAATTTGAACAATTAATTTTTCTTGTACACTATTTGTATAAAAGATCTATATATATAATATGTGGTCCTTATTAAATTTTGTTGAACTATCTAGATGAGTACGTTGGCATAATATTTTAATTTAAAAAAGATACATCTAAATTCTAATGCAAGTATAGCACTCTACTATTCAAGCAGCATAATATCTTTGCCTTTAAACAATTATTATGAAAGAGAAAAATGAACAACTATCTTCAATTCACTGAGATTGAAGATATAAAAAGTTCATATAACTAACAATAAGAATATTATCCACTCATTTAAAGATAATATATCTAGGCATGAAAAGAAGTAGTTAGGCATAGCAACAAAGAAAAAGAGAGATGAAAAGTGATTAATTACCTGGCTAATGAGAGAAGAAGCATGGTTCCAGTGAAATGCAAAGTAAGTGAGGATGCATCTATCAAACTCATCTATCAATTTTAAGTATAAAACATCAGGGTCCCTTTCATTGGCCAAATATTCGTAGATATTTTCTTCACATCCTTTGGCCTTTCTTAAATACTCATGGGCCAATCTACAAAGCTCTGGCACCTCATTTACATCCTCGAATCCCATTTGCCTCGCTATACAAAATACAATTTTGATTAGAACAAAATTGTTAAGAATTCTACTAAAAAGCCAACAGAATATTTATACAATATGTATAATAAACTTTTATTTAATCTAATATAAGTTAAAAAATAAACATCTAAAATAAAATACTACTAATTTTTTAAACACAATATCTCATACTATCCAAAATAACCATTCGAATACTAGCAACAATAAACATCTAATATCCTCATTTCTAATCCCCCATTATACATATGGTACATATACTTCATAAACTCCTTGTACTTCCTCAATTATTAATTGTCAACGTCAAATAATGTTTTGACCAAATATTTAGCTGGACCTAATCAATCTTCATTTTGTTTGGCC
>NC_029793.2:115446667-115447038 GCF_000816755.2 Arachis ipaensis | reverse complement strand
AAACTTATTTTAAGAAAATAAATAAAAGACAAATTTATGCATAATCACGTTTCAACCTCACATGAGATACACCAAATTAGTGTTCCCATAAATAAGAAAGGGCCCACGCTGTTAGAAAAATAAATAAATAACTTTTAGCGCAAGTCATTTTAGCAGCAATAAAAAAATCGCTAATATATTTACTGATAATTTGATATTAGTTGTTTTATGTTTTATTGTTAAAAAATTTTAACAATAATTATATAATTATTAATAAAATTTTTTTTAATAATCATAAAAAATATATAATTACTATTATAATATATAATAATAACAACAAATATATAATTATTACAAAATATAAATTAAATAAAAACATATAATGGTTATTA
>NC_029793.2:115443182-115445372 GCF_000816755.2 Arachis ipaensis | reverse complement strand
AGACAATTTTTGCTGTACCGAAAAAATATTGACATCTTTTAAGAAATTACAAAAAAATATTGAAATTTAAAATTACAATAACAGAAAAAGTACTATAGTTACCAAAATCACTACTATGAACAATTTATATTTTATAATATTCCATTGACAAAATGTTTTCAAATTCCATAAATTAATAAAACACACGTCTCTACTCTACCCAAAAATTAAAGACCCAGAATTTATACGAGTCATTGTTAATATGTTTCGGTCTTTGCCACTACTCATCAATAGTGGACCGAGAAAGTATTTGTGTTTCAGTCATAATAGTACTACGTTTAAGCGTTTGAAAATGTTGTCCAACAAAATAAATGTTTGAGAATAAATAAATTGAGACATTTAAATAAAAGAAAAAGATATATAATACTGGGTAGGTTAAATGTCATATCATCTGAGAAAAAGGTATATAGTATTCATGAAATGTTTGGCAGAGAATAAGAGATTCATTTTGGCCCAGTATTTCGAGAGGAAAATAGTGTGGTCGTTCTGATGACAAAGTTTAGAATTTGAAGTCAAAACAAATATATTGAGTGGTTTGATTTTCTTGGTAACATTGTTAAAAATATTGCTTGAGTTAGAGATCTCCTATCTGTCTTTCTTTTACTTTTTTAGTTTCTTTAATTTTTGTTCAGACACCAAAAAATCTAAGAATATAAGAGCCCATATATTCAACGGCTCTAAACTTTCTTTCGTTCTTTCTTTCTTTTTTTTTTTTTACGAAAAGAAAACACACTAGATATGTGCGATATGCCATTACTGTGAACCGACTTAGAAGAAACGGAAAAGGAAACTATCAAAATTAAAGAAAGTAATAAACAAACTGTCATGTATATAAGTAAAGTGTAATCTTTTGAGTGAATATGAATTTCCAGCTAAAGAACACAACTTAAATTTGTATGTTAATGTACATTATTTCAACCTTGAATTCGCTGCTTGTGTTTCTTTTGTGTGTGGTACTACTTTTGCAAGTGATAATAATTAAGGCCTTCAAATTAAAACTTACCAACATAGTGAGAGAACTTTTCAAGCTTTCCAACACGCCCAGATTCTGTTCTATCTAGATTGGGGATAATCTTCTTATCCTTATTAGAATTCTGCCGCCGGAATCGTGAGGCGGCCGCCGCGGCAATCAATCCGGCAAAAGACGCAACCAGAACATGTGTGAGGTTGATTACTTTTCCACCAGAACCACCTGAAAGACACAAGTCATAGGAATTAATCTTCATGATGTGGTCTTCTTTTTTCAACACATGTATTTAACTTTATTTGTTGCTAAGAGTAGTAACTATGATCTAAGGTTTTGGTGAATTAATTACCTTGCAGCTGCATCTCTAGCTAGTGTTGAGGAGTATAGAATATGGATAGAGAAATATGGGCGGAGAAGCTAATAAGTGAAGATTATTATTATATCGGTGCTGGGTGGCCTTCAATTATTATGGTGCTATTGTTGTGTTTCTGGAAAGGGAGAGTGGTTGGCACTTATTTATATATATATCTATTTCAAGATCAACTTGATATTGGGTCTCCAAACGTGTTTCTTATTGTCAATTTTTTAAAATTAATGTATATGCGAATACAAAAGTGATGTTTATTATGAATTATCATTATAAAGTTATAACTATGAGATTTAGTATTACTGTATTAGTGTGGCAATTGTTTAAGTTATTATTTAAGTGTTATGATCAGGGTTTAATCCTTCCTTAGAAATGGCATGTATACTGTAATTTTTTGTAGTTATCATTTCACCAACTAGAAAAGAAATTCTGACATAATTGACTTTCAGCGCACATGGATATCTGAAAATTAAAATTCATAAAAAATTATTATAATATTCGAATTGAGACGGAAAAAAAATGTTGGAAAAACCATTCGTCAACGAAGCTTTAAATAATGATCTTCTGCTCCATTTTGTTTATATTAGACATATATCTCTTCTCAACTGGCAAATTTTTTATTATATTTTTGGAAGTTTCATTTGATAAATCTCCATGACATATGATATCTGAAAATCATAAAAAATTATTATAATATTCGAATTGAGACGGAAAAAAAATGTTGGAAAAACCATTCGTCAACGAAGCTTTAAATAATGATCTTCTGCTCCATTTTGTTTATATTAGACATATATCTCTTCTCAACTCTCAACTGGCA
>NC_029793.2:115436158-115438697 GCF_000816755.2 Arachis ipaensis | reverse complement strand
CTTAATTAATAATATTCTTAATAATGATACTGTCCCCAATTTCTTAAATTAATTTTATTTTAATTCACCTTGTCCTCAAAGAAATGTTTGTGTTATAGTGGACACTTTATATTGTATTTATTTTTGCTCTCGTCGGTTGCAAATAAAGTAATTCTAATTTAATTCTAATTTTCTTAGGCTTTGTTTGGATATAGGAAAGAAAATAGAAAAAAAGAAAATAAGAGGAAAGAAAATGGGAGGAAAGACAATAGAAGAAAAAGTAGAGTTATTTATGTGTTGTTTGGATGAAGAGAAAATAAATAGAAAGAAAATAGAAAAAAAAATTTCTTTTGTTTAGATAAGAAGAAAAGTGAGAAAAAAAAAAATCATAATGATATAAAATTACATTAATGTTCTTATAATAAAATAAAGTATAAATATTTTTATTTATTTATGTTTTATTGCATTTTATGAATATTATAAAATATTATAATTTTATAAATTATTTATCTAATACATATATAATGTTTAAATGTAAATCTTTATTATAATAATGTATTAAAACTATTAAAACTAAATTTATATTAATAATTATTATTAATAATAGAATTAGGGGTAATATTGTAAATACATCAAAAGTAACATTTTTCTTTTTATTTTCATGCTTCTAATGGATGGAAAAATTTTTTTGTGGGACCCACACCAAAATTTTCTTTTCTTCTCATTTTATTTGGTATCCAAACAAAAGAAAATAAAATTTTTCACTTATTTTTCTTCCACCACTTTTTTTTCCTCTTATTTTCTCTAAAACCAAACATAGTGTTAGATTCTGTGTAGAATTCTTCTACTCATCACTAGTTCAGTTACATTAGTCAATGCTAGTAATCTAAGCTGCTAACCAGGGAAAGGAACGAATGTGAGGTCTTGACAGAAAGGAAGAGATCATTTAGTGGCTTACCAATTTATTATCAAAGCTTATACTAGATACCAAAATCCGTTCCAGAGAAATTAATTATTTTATTAAAAGATTTTTTTTAGAGTAAGAAGACAAATTTAAAATTATTCAAAGTTAAATGAAAAATAGGACAAACATTTAAAAAATTTAGAAGATAGAAATAAGAGAATAAGTTATTCAAAACATGATTTTTTTAAGTGGTGGTAGAGGTTTTCTAAAAAAAATGTTCAATTAAAAAAAAAAGATTGTCTGCTTATGCAATAATCTAAAATCTTTATAAAATGTTATTATTTATTAACACATACGTTTTTTATTAGATGTAATTTATAAAAAGACATTTGTCAGTAAATGAGGGAGAAGATTATTAATGGTCTATTTATAGAACTAAGAGATGATTGTGAGGCAAATTAAATCTTGAAAGGACGCATGGTTATAAAATAGTAGTTTGAAAATCTCCTCTCCTAGACTTTTCTTGGTCACAAATAAAAAAGAATTTGTTATATGAAAATGTGGATTTTGAAATGGAATAAAGTGAGTTTAAATTTTCAATGAAAAAAAGAAATTTACCCCATGAAAATTGAAATTGCTAAATTAGCTTCACAATGTCTTACAGTCAACAAAGTGACAAGAGGAAAAAATTATTAGAGGACATTGTTGTGTAGAAGTTTGATAAAAATTATACGTTTACTATTAATTTTTTGTACATGTGTTAAAAACAGAAACAATACTAAAGACATAGAGTTAATAGTCAAAATCGTCCCTGAAAGATACCCCGATCTCCATTTTAGTCCTCGAAAGATAAAATTAATCAAAGTCATCCCTGAAAGTTATTCACGTTGGTTGAGTTTGTCCTTCCGTCCTCTCAGGTAGTGACGTGGCTAACGTTTGCTGAGGTGGAACGTTAAGTGCCAGCGTGGAGAGGTCCAGCATGGCAACCGTTAATGCTGATAAGATATGTTTGATTATTTAGGTCAAATTAGTCCTAATGTTACAACCCTAACCCCCAATCTGAAGCATATATGTGCGCGATTCTCAGGTGGCGATGTATGTTTGAGGAGTCGCTGCTATGATGAGTGGAAGCCAGAGTGGTGACTGATGAGCGGATATTTTATACGCTTTTTGGGATAATTTCATATAGTTTAGAGTATGTTTTAGTTAGTTTTTAGTCTAATTCTAGTAGTTTTTAGGAAAAATTCATATTTCTGGACTTTACTATGAGTTGTGTGTTTTTCTGTAATTTCAGGTATTTTTCTGGCTGAAATTGAAGGAGCTGAGCAAAAATCTGATTCAGGCTGAAAAAGGACTGCTGATGCTGTTGGATTCTGACCTCCCTGCACTCAAAGTGAATTTTCTGGAGCTACAGAACTCGAAATGGCATGCTTCCAAGAAATGGCATATTGCGTTGGAAAGTAGACATCCAGGGCTTTCCAGAAATATATAATAATCCATACTTTGCACAAGGATAGATGACGTAAAACGTAAACCAACGCCAGTTCTCTGCCCAATTCTGGCGTCCAACGCCAGAAAAGGATAAAAAACTGGAGTTGAACGCCCAAACTGGCACAAAAACTGGCGTTCAACTCCACAAACGGCCTCTGCACGTGA
>NC_029793.2:115412739-115413057 GCF_000816755.2 Arachis ipaensis | reverse complement strand
TTGTGCCAAACTTTAAGTTTGGTGTTTTCTTGTTGATTCCCCTTTGATTTTCGAAAATTTTGGTTTGGTTTTCTAAAAATTTTAAGTTTGGTGTTCTTCCTTCATGTTCTTGTGTTCTTGTGAGTCTTCAAAGTGTTCTTGAATTTCCTTGTGTCTTGATCTTAGAATTTTTAAGTTTGGTGTTCCTTGGTGTTTTCCCTCCAAATTTTTCAAAAACAAGGAGCATTAGATCTAAAAATTTTAAATCTTGTACTATCTTATTGTTTTTCTCTTTCCTCACTAAATTCAAAAATATCTTTTCAAAATATCTTTTCTAAC
>NC_029793.2:115412486-115412643 GCF_000816755.2 Arachis ipaensis | reverse complement strand
AACTCTCTCTCTCTCTAATTTTCGAAAATATCTTCCCTCTTTTTCAAAAATTTCTTTTTGTTTTTTTTAATTTTTAATTTTTTTTTTACAAAAAAAAAAATTTATTTCAAAATTCAAATTCTTTTTAGTTATTTTATTTTATTTAAGTATTAAGTAT
>NC_029793.2:115408420-115409493 GCF_000816755.2 Arachis ipaensis | reverse complement strand
TGGCATGACAGAAAGCTGTCATCTAGAATCTTTGAACCAGGACAGAAGGTTCTGTTGTTTAACTCTAGACTCAGGCTATTCCCCGGGAAACTGAAATCCCGGTGGAGGGGACCATACGTGATTACAAGTGTATCACCATATGGTTATGTGGAGCTTCAAGATATTAATTCTGATAAGAAGTTCAGTGTCAATGGACAGAGAATCAAGCATTATCTTGAAGGCAACACTGAGCACGAATGCTCAAGGCTGAAGCTAGATTAAAAGCTCAGCAAAGTCCAGCTAAGGACAGTAAAGAAGCGCTTGTTGGGAGGCAACCCAATTTTTATTTATTCTCATGATTTTTTATGTTTTATTAGGTTCATGATCATGTGGAGTCACAAAATAAATATTAAAAATTGAAAACAGAATCAAAAACAGCAGAAGAAAAATCACACCCTGGAGGAAGCACCTGTCTGGCGTTCAACGCCAGAAATGGCTAGTAAATGGGCGTTGAACGCCCAAAAGGGGCACCAACCTGGCACTGAACGCCCAGAGTTGTGTGCAATTCCCTCTTCTTTTGCTCGAGGGCGAGAAACATTCTAAGTTTGGTGTGGTAAAACAATTATGTAAAGGATCTATAGTTCAGTGGTAGAACATGTGGCTGCAAATCAATAGATACCTCAGGGGATGCACTTCCCTCCACATAATTATTGGAAGCAACTGAGGATAGAAATACCAAAAATCACTAGGAATCAAGCCACAAAGGCAAGGAAGAGACATAAAAGAGCTCAAGAACATCATTGGTGCCTCTAGAAGGAAATGCCATCATCACTAAGGTGGACTCATTCCTTGTTATTGCTTTCTCTGTTTTTCGTTTTCTCTATGATAAGTGCTTATCTATGTCTGTGTCTTCATTACATGATCATTAGTAGTAATTAGTGTCTAGTTTGATTTTATCCCCAATTAAGTTATAGTCTATTTTTCTCATCATCAGCAAACATGAATAAAATAGTAGATCTTTTGAATAAGAGGCAATAAAACTTCGAGTTTTAATAAGAGAAAGTCTAATTAGTTAAATGTGGTGGCAATGCTTT
>NC_029793.2:115402446-115408364 GCF_000816755.2 Arachis ipaensis | reverse complement strand
GTTGTCTATTCTGCTGGGTTGTTGAAATTGATTTTATTTTTTTTGGAAAAATTCAGAAGGGAAGTCACTGCAACTTCTTTAGGTGGGTTGAGGAAGATGGGTATGTAGCAGGGGCGGAAACTGATGCAGAGGTTGGTGAGGACTATGATGAATGGAGACTGAATGTGTCATAGAGATTGGGTAGCTTGGAGGGTGAGGTTAGAGCAATGAAGATGCTGATAATGTTCCTGTCAGTTGCAGTGGTGGTGGCTACTGTATTGTGTGTATCACTGTTGTTCACATTAATCTCCAAGTAAAGCCACAAATGGATTGTTATGTTCTTGTGTGTTAGAGGTGTTGTTAGATCAGAGAAATTGAATTAGTTGATATGTAATGATGATGTTAATTATGAATGAAAGTATGGTTTAATTGTCTTTAATTTAACATAAACTTGTTGTTTAAGCTTGATGGGTTTCACTGAGAATACATGATGGTGATGTTTGAACTATTATAAGTATCTTTTCACCAAATAGAAGCATACATGACAGTAGACAAAGTAATTGTAATCCATAACAAACATCATAATTATACTGATATCATATTGTCTTAGTAGACACACCACAAAGGTGATCAAGGATCCAGACAACATTGTTTATGTAAAGAAAAAAACATACTAGGCCTAACTTAAATGATCCTGAACACAGAGGCAGTTTACAGAGCCATGTTCCCAAAAAGCAAACTTTTCAACTACATACAAAATATATTTCCTAGTTAAACATATTAATCTTTCTTTCTTGGACGCTTGAACCCTGGAGTAGGCACGAATGTCATGAAGGTTTGCATCTTCTTTGCAGTGGCAGAAGTTGTTCCTTTCAATGTCTCAGCAGAAATGCCCACAGGTGACTGGGTGGAGGCATTTGATCTTGCCTTTTTTTTATTACATGCAGTTTGGGTGGCCTGCCTCTCTTTTCACCCTGCATAGGCCAGTTGAAGACCAATTAATTTCAAGTAAATAAAACAAATGCAATTGGGCAGAATAAAAAGCAGCAAATAAATAACCTGAATGTCTTGAACAGGCAGTTGGGTATCTTGCACTGGTTGGGTTCCTCCAGGTTGGTTGACTTCCACAGCAGGTTCTGGCTGGACTGGGGGAGGAGGGAGAGAATGTGATTGAACTTCATTGTTGGTATTTGGGTCATCTGTAGGGGGAGCAGGCCCTTTAGCAAGGGCAAGCTGAAGTTGCATTTGCCTAGCTTGTTCCTCAGCATCCTCCTTTTTCTTCTTTGCACAGCTTCTCTTGTTGTGTCCAACTTCACCACAAAACATGCACCTAATTGGGTTGTACTTCCTCTTCATCTTAGTGCTTGACCCAACTGTGATAAGTGCTCAGCTTCAGTTTGTTATCTACCATGCTCTTCATGATTATTCTCCTCACCTCTTCAGCTAAAGTTAAAATCGGCTTGGTCCTCTCATGCTTTATCTTAGCATTGAATGATTCGCAAGCATTGTTGCAAATATTGTCATTCTTAGGATCCTCACTGAAGTAAGCCTTAGTCCAAGCCTCCTTCGGCCACTTTTCAAGATACTGCCAAGCCTGTTCGTTGATGACCTTTACTCTCTTCATGTTCCTCTCGAACTCATTACGTGTCCTTGATCGAGCACACTCTCAAATCAGGTCTTTCAACTCCGTGCTACCCCATTGTTTTGAAAAATTTCGCCACAAATGCCAGACACAGAACCTGTGCTGGGCCATGGGCATGACTTCCTTCACTGCTGGAATGAGTCCCTGCCAGATACAAAGAAACCCGAAAAGATTGTTAGTCAAATACTTCCTAAGTTTTGGAACAAGTTTGCTTAGTGTCTACTGTTGGGTGGCTGCCCTGTTTTTTCACCTTCTAGGACAGATACGGTTGTCAACCAGGGTTTTAATTTGCCACGACCCGTCTTGCTTACTACGTGCATAGTATACTACCCAAGGACAACCCTCAGCCTTACACACAGCCCTAACCCGAACATTGTCATTCTTTGTAAACAATATGTTTCTACCTAACTGGATTGTATAGTCCCTAGTTGCATGCATAAAATGTTCCTTTGATTTGAATATCATACTAACCTTAAATTTGAGGTCCCCGAACTTTGCCTTGTCATTATACTGGGGATAGACGGTTGGTGATTCCTCATCAGAGTCTAGTTCCTGGTCTGAGTCCTCCGAGTGCCATGAGTTGAGATCCGAATCATTGTCCTCAAGGGGATTATCCTCTAGGTCTGCCAAATAGAAACCACAAATTAAGTAATCAGTCATGTGACCAAAATTAAATCAACATCTACAAACCAATTGATTTAACCAAATACCTGAGTCACTTTCATTCTCATCCTCAGAAGCTTCATAGCTTGAATCGTCAGTCTCTATTTCTTTCTCTGCTAATCTGGTCTTAGCAGGCTTGTGCTTCTCCTTAACCTCCCTTTTTTGTTCATCCTTGTAGAGTTGACACCATCATCACTGTCACTGCTAGATTCATCATCTCCTAGCACCTTTGGAGGTTTGTAAAGGCTGTCTTCAGCACTCTCATAGGAGTCATGAGAGTCACTGTCTTCCTCAACCTCTACTGCCTTCACATGCCTGCCTGCCCTTGTGGTGGTAGTGACCTTGGCCTTACCTTTAGGCTGAGCTGTAGCAGGGGTAGGTTTGGTAGGCTGACTATAGGCCTTTCTCTGCTGTGATGAAGTTTGCACAGGTTCATGTGACTTCTTGGTGGGCTGAGATGATGGTCTGCTGGGCTTAGTGGTTGGTCTAGTAGGCTTAGCTGATGGACCCGTGGGCTTCAATGATGGTCCAGTGGGCTTAGTAGGCTCCTTAGTGGGCTTCATTGGTTGCTTAGTGGGATAGGTAGGCAGTTTACTGGGCTGACTTGGTTCCTTTGTGGATTGGGTAGAAAATTTCTTGGACTGAGAAGGCAACTTTGAAGGCTGAGATAATCTGCTTCCTTCAGCTGATGCCTTCGTGGACTCAGAGCATGCTTTTTGGTGGGATGGTAACTTGGTGGGTTGAGACTGATGTCTCTTGGTCTGGGCCTTCTAGGACAGATATGGTTGTCAACCAGGGTTTTAATCTGCCACGACCCGTCTTGCTTACTACGTGCATAGTATACTACCCAAGGACAACCCTCAGCCTTACACACAGCCCTAACCCGAACATTGTCATTCTTTGTAAACAATATGTTTCTACCTAATTGGATTGTGTAGTCCCTAGTTGCATGCATAAAATGTTCCTTTGATTTGAATATCATACTAACCTTAAATTTGAGGTCCCCGAACTTTGCCTTGTCATTATACTGGGGATAGACGGTTGGTGATTCCTCATCAGAGTCTAGTTCCTGGTCTGAGTCCTCCGAGTGCCATGAGTTGAGATCCGAATCATTGTCCTCAAGGGGATTATCCTCTAGGTCTGCCAAATAGAAACCACAAATTAAGTAATCAGTCATGTGACCAAAATTAAATCAACATCTACAAACCAATTGATTTAACCAAATACCTGAGTCACTTTCATCCTCACTCTCAGAAGCTTCATAGCTTGAATCGTCAGTCTCTATTTCTTTCTCTGCTAATCTGGTCTTAGCAGGCTTGTGCTTCTCCTTAACCTCCCTTTTTTGTTCATCCTTGTAGAGTTGACACCATCATCACTGTCACTGCTAGATTCATCATCTTTTAGTACCCTTGGAGGTTTGTAAAGGCTGTCTTCAGCACTCTCATAGGAGTCATGAGAGTCACTGTCTTCCTCAACCTCTACTGTCTTCACATGCCTGCCTGCCCTTGTGGTGGTAGTGACTTTGGCCTTACCTTTAGGCTGAGCTGTAGCAGGGGTAGGTTTGGTAGGCTGACTATAGGCCTTTCTTTGCTGTGATGAAGTTTGCACAGGTTCATGTGACTTCTTGGTGGGCTGAGATAATGGTCTGCTGGGCTTAGTGGTTGGTCTAGTAGGCTTAGCTGATGGACCCGTGGGCTTCAATGATGGTCCAGTGGGCTTAGTAGGCTCCTTAGTGGGCTTCATTGGTTGCTTAGTGGGATAGGTAGGCAGTTTACTGGGCTGACTTGGTTCCTTTGTGGATTGGGTAGAAAATTTCTTGGACTGAGAAGGCAACTTTGAAGGCTGAGATAATCTGCTTCCTTCAGCTGATGCCTTCGTGGACTCAGAGCATGCTTTTTGGTGGGATGGTAACTTGGTGGGTTGGAACTGATGTCTCTTGGTCTGGGTTGGGTTAATTTTAGGCACATCTTCTTCCTGCTCATCAACCGCACATGGCTCTGAAACACCATGCTCGAAATACAGGTTGATCAAGTTGAAGTTCCTCCTGCAATCCTTCACCATTGCAACCATATCATCATCTGTGGCCAGCCTCCTCAGCCCATATTCAAGGGGAACTCCTGGAGATTTCCACCAGCACTCCCTAGCCTCAGCATATCCCAGTTCGACATAGTACCCCCTCACAAAGAACACGTCAAGTGTGTCAGCTTCAACTCCCATTAACACATCTGTGTGATCCGGCTCATAGTATAGATATCTACCCTCATCCTTTTTAAACTTCCCACCATGGTGAAATACAAAAGTCATCGGAGGACCCTCCATCTACAAGTACAAATAAATGTAGTCAACATCAACATCTAAAACAACTCCTCTCTTACAACTGCATGTAAACACACAGCAAATCATAACCATCGCAAACCCTCAACTCCCCAGAAAAACCCACCACATAAGGACCAGGAAACCCCTAACAAACGCATACAGAATATCTTCAGGCTAATCCAAACCCTAGCCTCACTAGATGGTTCTTAGAACTAAGTCACCCTAAACCAACGGACACCAACATTGCAAAATCAACAGAAACTATGAAAAAAATTAAGCCTTACCTATGGCAGTTACTGTTCCTTCCTCCAACTACGAAACTCCTCCGCGACCTCCTCCAACGTAGCAGGGCCTACTCTTCTACAAGCCTCGCACACACGAATGCTCGATAACGCCACCAAGTTTTGATCAAAGGATCTTTGGGCAGAGTACCAGGGTAGAGAGAAGACGAGGAGTTTTGGAGCGAAAGTGGAAGAGGTTTGTTACGAGAGAATAGAAGGGCAGAACGTTTGAATATCCACATGTGACTCATAAACGACGTCGTTCCACTGATTTGGGGCTGAGGGTATGAAACTACGTCGTTTTGCACCTCACCACGCTGGCACTTAACGTTCCACCTCAGCAAACGTTAGCCACGTCACTACCTGAGAGGACGGAAGGACAAACTCGACCAACGTGAATACCTTTCGGGGACGACTTTGATTAATTTTATCTTTCGAGGACTAAAATGGAGATCGGAGTATCTTTCAGGAACGATTTTGACTATTAACTCTAAAGACATATTAAGCTATAGTTTCACTAAAGATGTATAGAGGAGTTAATATTAAGAATAGAGTAAACTTCCACCGATGATAATTGTTTGTTGTATAACAAGAATGTTGAAAGTATACATTATTTAGTTATTTATTTTGCAAAGTCATGATATTTTATTGATTTAAGAAATAAATACTTAGTCCATCTTGGACAACATCAGGAATGAATGATTCTCACCAACTTACAACCTTATCACAATAAATCACTACTAGAAATATAATTTTTTCAGACAAAAATTTCAGACGAAATTTATTCTGTTGGAATAATTTTTTAATTTTGGATAAATTTAAGATAAATTTTAAATTTTTAGTGGAGGTTTTAGAAAAATATATTTTGTCTTAAATTTGTTTAAATTTTGTCCCAAATTTTAGCACCAAATTTTTTCTGGATAGTCCTAAAATTTTCTTACAAATTAGCAACAAATTTGGACAAAAACTATAATTCGTCCATATTTTATCTGAATATGTGCAATAACTTCATATGGATTTTGTAAGACTCCATATTT
>NC_029793.2:115397802-115402212 GCF_000816755.2 Arachis ipaensis | reverse complement strand
TTTTTTTATTTATGATTTGCAACTTTCAACTTTAGAAAATAATAAGAGTTTTATATGCTTAATTTTAAATATTTAGATTTTGAGCTTTATTTTATAATTTTAAAAGAAATTAATTTTTATTATCTCTAATTCTTGAAATAGAGTAATTATTTAAACATAATTTGTAAGTTTATGAAAAAATAGTGCTTTCTTTTAAATATAATTTTGTTGAATTAAAATTAGTTTTCAATTACTATATATCCCTAATTTTTATTAAAATTACCAAACTACCCAAAAATTTCCAAATTGAAACCCTAACCCTAAGTATACCTCACACACACTCACCCCCCTTTTCCTTATCTCAGCATCGTCACCCCTCTTTCCTTCACCCTCACCAGACACGCACAACCAGGGGCGGAGCTAGGCTAACTATTTAGGGCGACGGTGTTTAATAATTTACTAAAAATATTTTATATTACTATTTCTATTGATAAAATTAAAATATATATATATATAATCTCAATCAAAGTAAGATAATAATATATAAAAATTATCACTTACAGTTTTGTATCATGAAAAGGCTATTCGACGTTTTTTTTCTATTTTCAAAATCATCTATAATTGAATTTGTGTCAAAAATAGCTGCTAATTCTTTTTCTATATAGATGACCAAATTGTCTGCAAGAAATTCATCAGCCATCTTACTTTGGAGTCTTGTCTTAACAATTTTCATTGCTGAAAAAGCTCTTTCTGTTGTTGCTGTAGATACTGGTAGAGTCAAAACAAGACGTATTAATCTATCAACCATGTGATAAGTTCTTGATTTTCCCATTTCTTGCAACTTGTTGCACAATTCAGAAAGTGTACCAATGCCTTTCAAATGATTTGGTATATCATGCTGATAATGTTGCAACTGAGATTTCAAAATATTTAGCTCATTAGAAGGAAAGTCAAGGGGATAAAACTTCTCTACTAACTTACTAATTTCTTCAATATTAAATGATTTGAAATTGTCCTTAGAATCCAAAGTACAACTCAAAGTCAAAAGCTCTATTGTTTGCTCATTAAATTTACTATTCAACTCTTGTATTTGAGAGTCAATTGTTGCCAAGAATACATCTATTCGATAATGATGCTCAACTGTCACACTTGGTTGACGAGATCGACCTCTTCCAAAAACATATTGTGCACTCATATTAGGGACTTCAATTTCATATTTTTCACAAAAATCTTTAACATTTGCAAGAAAATTGCACCATTCACCATCTCTTAATGTTGAAGAAGTAACTTTGATGTAGAAACAATATACATTGCATTAAGAATATCTTGAGATTGTTGTTGCAGTGCTTGGCAAAGAACATTAGTGATTCCCATAATCTCTTTCATCAAGTGCAAAGTGAAAACAAATTCAAATGACAATAATATTTTACTAACACCATAAGCCTCACCTCTTTGTGCATAAGTTGTCCCGTCTTCAATGATATTATTGAGAACAATGTTGGTAGCAGTAAATATTTTTACCAAACTGCAAATAGAATTAAAGTGAGAGCTCCATCGAGTATCCCCAACTCTTTGTAAAGTGCTTATTTGATTCACACCTTTTCCTGTTTCTAATTCATTTTGAGCAACCAAGTTTGCATTTTAATTGCTTGAGCTTCTTGTAATTGATCATGTCTTTTTGAAGAAGCACTAACAATATTGACAATAGAGTTTAATTGAGTAAAAAAATCATGAATTTGAAGTACCTCTCTTGAAGCTGCCACCAATGCTAATTGTAACATATGAGCAAAACAATGTACATAGTATGCTTGTGGAGAATCTTTAAGAAACAAAGCTTGCAAACCATTCCACTCACCCCGCATGTTGCTAGCACCATCATACCCTTGACCCCTAATATTTTCAACTTGGAGATTATAATGAGAAAGGACAGAAATCAATTCTTTCTTTAAAGTTGTTGCACAAGTATCAGTGACATGCACAAGATCAAAGAATATCTCTTTAACAAAACCATCTAGAGTAACAAATTTCAAAACAATGGCCATTTTCTCCTTTTTAGATTCATCTCTAGCTTCATCAACAATAATACGAAATTTGGCATCTCGGATACATATGTCCTCTAGAATCTTATCCAGGTCAATGTCTGCTCTCATCATCCTCCTGTTGAAGGAGTCTGGATCATCCTTTAGTTGAGGTAGCTTTAAGATCTCTCTGATCTTGTCAGGGGTGGTATGAACAATCTTCCCTCTGACCATGGTCCGAAATTCATAGAAGGCAGTTCCAGGTAGTTTTTGCTTGTCAGTCTGCCACATATTAGCATAGAACTCCTGGACCATGTTCCTTCCTACTTTCATTTCAGGATTAGCTAGGACTTCCCAGTTCCTGATTCGAATTTGCTCCTGGATCTCCGGATATTCATCTTCTTTCAGATCGAATCTAACTTCTAGGATCACTGATCTCAGACCCATTACTTTAAGATAATGGTCTGAATATTCTTTAGATAAGAACTTCCCTTGATTCCAAAGTGGTTTTGGAACGCTCTCTTTCTTGCCTCTTGGAGTGGGTTGTTTTCCTTTAGGAGCCATGATCTTAGTGATCTCGGATAAACACACCAAACTTAGAGGTTTGCTTGTCCTCAAGCAAAAGAAAAGAAAGGAGAGGGATAGAAGGAGAGCTAAGTGCAATTGTTGATGGAGGAGGAGGGAGGCCGAACCCAAAGATTATAATGAGAAAGGACAGAAATCAATTCTTTCTTTAAAGTTGTTGCACAAGTATCAGTGACATGCACAAGATCAAAGAATATCTCTTTAACAAAACCATCTAGAGTAACAAATCTCAAAATAATGGCCATTTGCTCCTTTTTAGATTCATCTCTAGCTTCATCAACAATAATACGAAATTTGGCATCTCCAATCTCTTCTTTAATTGAATTTCTCACCTTAGTAGCAAGAATATGTAGAATTTCTTTTTGGACATTATTTGAAGTATACTTAGCATTTTTTGGAGCATTTTCCAAAACATTCTTTTTCACTCTTTCATTGTAAGATCCCAAAAATTTTAACATTTCCAAAAAGTTACCTCTGTTGCTTGAACTTTGGCTTTCATCATGTCCTCTGTATGCACAACCTTGAAATGTCAACCATCTAATGTAATCTATAGATGCTCCTAGTCGAATTCGATTCTTTTCAATCTCTTCTGATGTTTGCTTATGAAGAAGTCTGTCAATATGTTGTGATTGTTTCATTAAATTATCACATGATTTCAGCGCCTTATGATGGAATGAGTTGGGACCTTTGCCAATATGATTCGAAAGAGCACATTCTTTTTCACTATTTACTTTCTTCCAATTCCTGAAACCATTCTCAATAAAAGCATTTGAACCCATATTGATTGAAGGTTCCTTAGCAAAAACAAAGCACGGAAAACAATATATAGCATCATCTTCTATAGAATATTCTAACCAAGATGGAAACAATTTAAACCATGAAGCTTGAAAGCGACGATGACTTTTATCACCAGAAAATGGATAATGATCAATAATTGGTTGATTTGGCCCAACTTTAATATAAGCCCGACGGATTTCATCTCTTTTATTTGGAGAAAACTTCCAAATCATTGGTCCCATTCCAGGATCTCTTTCCAAACGAAAAACATCTAGTTGATTTGGAAGAAGTCGTGGACGCTTTGAGCTATTCAATGGAGAACTTGAAGTAATGAAATTTGATGACCCCTCAAGTATTGGAGTAGTAATAGTAGAAGCATCTTCATTCTCTTGATCTTTTCTTTTAAAAAATGTATCAATGGTTTTGAACTTACTCATAATTCAAATGGCCAAATAAGTTCCTATAATTAAAAATATATTTAGCAAAAAATATAAATTACAGTCTAAATCTTTATAAAATATAAAAATTATATTTCAATATAAAATAAAATATTAAAATTCAGAACAATAATACTAACATCCTAGTATAAATAATATAAAATTGTAATTAAATAGTTAACTAATAAAAAAAACTAAATATACAAACTAACATATAATAACATAAACTTAATTAAAAAATAATAATAAATTAACTAATTAAGTAAATAACTAAATATATAAAAAAGAATAAAAATATAACCTTTTTTGAGAAAGAGGAGTGAAAAATCACTTGTTGAACTACTATCTTTTTTTTTAATCTGCAAAAAAAAAAAAGAGTCAAAGAGGTAAAACCGTAAAAGATAAGAAGATTAAAGAGATAAAGAAGAAGAAGAATAAGAAAAGTTGTTACCTGAAATTTTAGAAAGTGAAGGCAGGAAGGGGGAGACGGGGAGACTAGTTGTACGCTGGGAAATAGAAAAGGGGATAGGGAATGGGCTATTGGGCTGGGTTTTTTGTAGGAATTAAAAAGGGGGCTGGGAAAGTTATGGAACAAAAAGAAAGGGGGGGGGGGC
>NC_029793.2:115357516-115397148 GCF_000816755.2 Arachis ipaensis | reverse complement strand
ACGCTCCACTCATGAAGCTCGCACGCGTAGAAGAGAAGAGGGAAAAGAGAGGTATCGCCGACGGAGGGAAGGTCGCTGCCGCCGTCACCACCGTGTCGCTGAGCAAAGCCCGAGACAGAGAGGAGGGATACGCAAGCCAGGGACCACGACAAGGGGAGGAAGCCGCCGCATTGCCGTCAGACTCCATCGTCGCCATTGGGAGAGCAAAACCGCAAGAGAGAGAGACACCGGTGAGAAAGGAAGGGTTGCGTCTAGCCGCCGTTGCCTCCATTCACGCTGTCACCTCCAGCTGCATCACCGTCCTTCGTGCTCGCCATTGTGGAAGCCGTCACCGTGCATGTCGTCTTCAGAGAAGCAGAAGGCAATGGAAAGAAGGAAGCTACTTCGTTTGTTACTGCTTGTGCCACCGTTCGTCGCTTCCATCGTTGTTGTTCGTACGAATCGACGCCGCTGTGGTGGTTGCCGTGCCTCTGGTCGCCGAAAACTGCTGTTGCAGCTGTAGCTGCTTCACTCTTTGGTTCTTCTTTGAGTTCAGTAAGTCACTCTTATCCCAGAACCCTTATCGTTGTTATTTTGTTATAAGTTATTAAGTTTTACGCGACGCTAATATCTCAGGGTTGAGTTTTGGTTCTTGCATGCTATGTTTGATGAACTGTTGCCGCTGCGAAGATGGACTGAGTTGACGCCGCTGTTCGAATTAAGAGTTTTAAAGAAATTTTGTCGTGTGGTTAAGTCGCGATCGAGGTAGGGGCAATTTCTTAAACTCTATTTACTTTTAAGAATGGTTATGAGTCGATATTAATGCGGAAAATATATTTTTATGATTTTTGTAAGTCTTAAAGATTGAATTGAATTGCCTTGGATGAATGAGATTGTTTATCTGATTGAATTATTGATTGATTGAGGAGGCTGGATATTCGGATTGTCTTATCGATTATATTGAGTTGGCTGTTGTTGGAATGATTGTTGGATAATTTTGTATTAGCTATAGAATTGGTTAAGTGAGTTTGGATTAAGAATTTAATGAAAGGTTGGGATTTTTGCCTTGCTTGATTGGTTGATGAATTGATTGAGAATGTTTAGTTGGGTCTTATGCTTAGTTTGAAGTTATTATGATGATGGTTGGATTGGGGTTGTTTTCTGAATATTAAGACTAGTTGTTTGCTGCATGTTTGGTTTAAATTGTGATTTACTGGAATTTGTTTGATTTTGCTGGTAATGAAATAAGATTTGGAAATGATTTGAAAGGAGTTTGAGAAATGGTTTGGTTGGGATCCTTGAAGGGTGGCAAAAGTCTGAGTTTTAGAGTAGATGCTGCCAAATTTTTTTGAGAAATTGGAAGTTCTGTTTTGGTTAAATTGATTAAAGAACTATTTGATTTTATTTTGATTTTATTAAAGGAAGGAGCAGGTCTTGAGTAGTTTTAGCAAATTTTTAAGTAGTATTGAAGAATAAATGATTGTGTTTCAATTAGAATTTATAATTGGGAATTTAAAATGGTTTTAAAACTTTTAGGAAGAATTTTTAAACCTTAAGGTGAAGTTAAAGTTAGTTTTGGAAAATCGGTTTTCGAAAACTCATTTTTAAAACAAAAGTGAGCTTCATTCAATTAACTCTAATTTAAAAGTTATGTTCTCGGGGATTCTCCAATGAATATGAAGGAACAAATTATTGAAGTCTTTTAAATGATTTCTTGAGCCTTTTAAAAAGAGTTTAAATTTGAAAATGGTTTTGAAGTTAGCTCGAGGAAATTGAGAATGAATGAGACATGATTAATTGCAACGATGATATTGATAAGTTAGATGTCGAGAAGGTGGTAGGGTGCTAATCCCTCGATCTATTCCCCTCCATTCTTTATGATTGTGCTGAGTTGGATGTGGGAAAGGTAGTAGGGCGCTAATCCTTCGATTCATTCTTCTGCATTCATTGTGAATTGTGTTTTGTGGGATGTGAGGAAGGTGATAGAGCACTAATCTCCAGATTTCTTCCCTCACATTCTATCTCTCTCTGTCTGCAACGTGGTAAGGCACTAATCCGTCGACCGATATGGCACGACCTCACTAGGAGAATGTGGTAGGATACTAATCCCCTGATTTATTTCCCTTGGTGTTTGCCTTTAGGAGAATGTGGTAGGGCACTAATTCCCCAATCTTATGCCTCCTGGAGATGCGCATTCGAGAGACGGTATCGGGTTTTACTACCAGATGTGTCGGGTTCTGGCAGTATAACCAACACGTAAGCTCACGGCCAGTAGGATAGGCATGCATCATGTTGCATTTGTTTTCTTTGTTTGGGTGTGCTTGAGTGTTTTGGTTTGCTATCTGGTGAATTCTGTTTAACTGGTAACTATGATACTTGTTGTAACTGTTCTTTAAATATGTTTGCCTTGTATTTGTTTGTGCTTGTGATTGATTTCTGTTTTGAAGTATTGGTGGTGGATTAATGATAGTGGTGATTTGTTTTGAATTAGGCCAGAGGCAAAGTTGATTTGATTTGGGTCAGAGGCCGGGATTGGTTGGATCAGTAGTAAGTTTATTTAAAATATTTTTTTAGTAAGCGGTAAAATATATGGGATGTTATTTTGTGTGAAATTTTATATGAAAAATATAAGTTTTAGATTTGAACAATGAACTAACGATCACTACGACTGAAAAAAGTTTTATTTCAAATATCTTCTTATAACAATTCTTAAAAACCCTCTACTGAGAACTAACGAGGACGATGTTCTCACCCCCTACAGACTTCTCTTTTTAGGACAGATGAGGAAGCTGAGGAAGTTTTTGCTAAGTCTTTGGTTGTACTATTTTTTATTGTGTATAAGTTATAGTTTTTCCTTCGTCCTTGTCATTATAACTTTGTAAAAGGGATAGGAGTTGTATGATTGGTATGTGGTGCACGAATTGTGAATCACACTTTTCACAACGCGTACCACTAACCAGCAAGTGCACTGGGTCGTCCAAGTAATACCTTACGTGAGTAAGGGTCGAATCCCACGGAGATTGTTGGTTTGACGTTCAATCCTTGAATCCTACTCGGAATACCACAGACAAGGTTTAGACTTTCCGGATTCTCATGAATGCCGCCATCGGTTCTAGCTTATACCACGGAGATTCTGATTAAGAGATCTCAGAGATACTCATTCAATCGGATATAGAATGGAGGTGGTTGTCAGGCACACGTTCATGGTTTGAGGAAGGTGATGAATGTCATAGATCATCACCTTCATCACAGTTTAGCGCGAATGAACATCTTAGATAGGAACAAGCGTGTTTGAATGGAAAACAGAAATACTTGCATTAATTCATCGAGACACAGCAGAGCTCCTCACCCCCAACAATGGGGTTTAAAGACTCATGCCGTCAGAGAATACAAGGGTTTGATCTAAAAATGTCATGAGATACAAAATAAGTCTCTAAAAGTTGTTTAAATACTAAACTAGTAGCCTAGGTTTACAAAAAATGAGTAGACTATGATGGATGATGCAGAGATCCACTTCTGGGGCCCACTTGGTGTGTGCTGGGCTGAGACTTAAGTAATTCACGTGCAGAGGCCATTTGTGGAGTTGAACGCTAGTATTTATGCCAGTTTGGGCATTCAACTCCAGTTTTTGATCCTTTTCTGGCGCTGGACGCCAGAATTGGGCAGAGAACTGGCGTTGAACGCCAGTTTACGTCATCTATCCTTGTGCAAAGTATGAACTATTATATATTTCTGGAAAGCCCTGGATGTCTACTTTCCAACGCAATTGGAAGCATGCCATTTTGAGTTCTGTAGCTCCAGAAAATCCACTTTGAGTGCAGGGAGGTCAGAATCCAACAACATCAGCAGTCCTTTTTCAGCCTGAATAAGATTTTTGCTCAGCTCCTTCAATTTCAGTCAGAAAAGTACCTGAAATTACAGAAAAACACACAACTCATAGTAAAGTCCAGAAATATGAATTTTTCCTAAAAACTAATGAAAATAGACTAAAAACTATATGAAATTAACCCCAAAAAGCGTATAAAATATCCACTCATCACAACACCAAACTTAAACTGTTGCTTGTCCTCAAGCAACTAGACAAATAAAATAGAAGACTAATAGGTTGAGAAGCAATAATATCTCAGAGTTTTTGAGTGAAGCTCAGATTCTAATTAGATGAGCGGGACTAGTAGCTCTTTGCTTCTGAACAGTTTTGGCATCTCACTTTATCCATTGAAGCTCAGAGTGATTGGCATCTATAGGAACTCAGAATTCAGATAGTGTTATTGATTCTCTTAGTTCAGTGTGATGATTCTTGAACACAGCTTTTTTTTTTATGAGTCTTGGCCGTGGCCCTAAGCACCTTGTTTTCCAGTATTACCACCGGATACATAAATGCCACAGACACATAACTGGGTGAACCTTTTCAGATTGTGACTCAGCTTTGCTAAAGTCCCCAATTAGAGGTGTCCAGAGTTCTTAAGCACACTCTTATTTTTGCCTTGGACCTTGACTTTAACCGCTCAGTCTCAAGTTTTCACTTGACACCTACACGCCACAAGCACATGGTTAGGGACAGCTTGGTTTAGCCGCTTAGACCAGGATTTTATTCCTTTAGGCCCTCCTATCCACTGATGCTCAAAGCCTTGGGATCCTTTTTATTTGCCTTTGCCTTTTGGTTTTAAGGGTTATTGGCTTTTTGCTCTTGCCTCTTGGTTTTAAGAGCTTTTGGCTTTTTTTGCTTGCTTTTTCTTGTTCTTTCTATTTTTTTTTTCGTCTATATATTTTTTCTGCAAGCTTTGTCCTTTGCTGCTTTTTCTTGCTTCAAGAATCATTTTTATGATTTTTCAGATTATCAATAACATGTCTCATGTTCATCATTCTTTCAAGAGCCAACATAATTAACAGGCTTAAACAACAAATTCAAAAGACATATGCACTGTTCAAGCATTCATTTAGAAGACAGAAAGCGTTGCCACCACATTTAACTAATTAGAATTTCTCTTATTAAAACTCGAAATTTTATTGCCTCTTATTCAAAAGATCTACTACTTTATTCATGTTTGCTGATGATGAGAAAAATAAACTATAGCTTAATTGGAGATAAAATCAAAATAGATACTAATTACTACTATATGACTCCTAAGGTAAACTTCTATAAGGACACTGTCACAGAGTTAAGGCAGAAATTGGAAATTAACAACCTTTATTCTGGGGGAACGGGGGTTCCTCTGATCCTTGGGGTGCTTGGTCCTACAAGAGAAGACTTTTGGCGCTTCAATTCCCTTAAGTCACGCCCCTGCTCCTCTTGTTCTTTAAACATATAGGTCAGCATTTGACTGTGTTCCTTCTGTTCTTTTATTATTTGCTCCATAGCTTCCTGTATCTTGGTAACGGACGTCTCAAGATAATCCCAGTATTCAGATTGAGGGATCTCTGGGAGGAATTCCTGTGCTCTCTTCTTGATGGGATCCTCCTGTGCTTGTTGTTTTTCCATTGATGCTTTGGTGATTGGCTTCTCAACTGAAATATACTCAGTTATTCCCATCCTTACTCCAGCGTCTCTTTCTGGCGTTGAACGCCCAGATTGCTACCATTACTAGCGTTCAACGCCCAGTGGATGCCCATTTTGGGCGTTGAACGCCCAAAATATACTTTTACTGGTGTTTTCTTGCCAGTGAGCTCTTTTTCTCTATTTTGTGTGCCGAGGTCTTCTGTAAATGATTATTTACCTTGTTGCCAATGAACTCTATATAAACAAATAAGAATAAAAATAGAAATAGGGCAAAATGCTTAGAGGATTGTTGCCCCATGGCTGGGTTGCCTCCCAGCAAGCGCTTCTTTATTGTCTTTAGCTGGACCTTGCTGAGCTTTTAATCTAGCTTCAGCCTTGAGCATTCTTGCTCAATGTTGCCTTCAAGATAATGCTTGATTCTCTGTCCATTGACAATGAACTTCTTATCAGAATCAATATCTTGAAGCTCCACATAACCATATGGTGATACACTTGTAATCACGTATGGTCCCCTCCACCGGGATATCAGTTTCCCGGGGAATAGCCTGAGTCTAGAGTTAAACAACAGGACCTTCTGTCCTGGTTCAAAGATTCTAGATGACAGCTTTCTGTCATGCCATTTTTTTTTATTTTTCTTTATGAAGCTTGGCATTTTCGAAAGCTGTGAATCTGAATTCCTCTAGCTCATTTAGCTGGAGCAATCGTTTTTCTCCTGCTAATTTGGCATCAAAGTTTAGGAATCTGGTTGCCCAGTAGGCCTTATGTTCCAGTTCCACAGGCAGGTGACATGCCTTACCATACACGAGTTGGTATGGAGAGGTCCCTATAGGGGTCTTGAATGCTGTTCTGTAAGCCCACAGAGCATCATCCAAGCTCCTTGCCCAATCCTTTCTACGGGTATTTACTGACCGTTCTAGGATTCTCTTTAATTCTCTATTAGAGACTTCAGCTTGCCCATTGGTTTGTGGATGATATGGAGTGGCCACCTTGTGGCGAATTCCATACCGAACCATGGCGGAGTAAAGCTGTTTATTGCAGAAGTGAGTGCCCCCATCACTGATTAATACTCTAGGGACACCAAACCTGCTAAAGATATGTTTCTGGAGGAACTTCAGCACTGTTTTAGTATCATTGGTGGGTGTGGCAATAGCCTCAACCCATTTTGATACATAGTCAATTGCCACCAGAATATAAGTGTTTGAGTATGATGGTGGGAAAGGTCCCATGAAGTCAATTCCCCATATGTCAAACAACTCAATTTCCAAGATTCCTTGTTGAGGCATGGCATAACCATGAGGCAGGTTACCAGCTCTTTGGCAACTGTCACAATTACGTACAAACTCTCGGAAATCTTTATAGAGTGTGGGCCAATAGAAGCCACATTGGAGGACCTTGGTGGCTATTCGCTCACCTCCGAAATGGCCTCCATATTGAGATCCGTGGTAATGCCACAGGATCCTCTGTGCTTCTTCTCTAGGAACACACCTACGGATAATTCCTTCTGCACATCTCTTAAAGTGATAAGGTTCATCCCACAAGTAGTACTTTGCATCAGTAATTAATTTCTTCTTTTGTATCCTGTTGTACTCCTTGGGTATGAACCTTGCAGCTTTATAGTTTGCAATATCGGCAAACCATGGTGCTTCCTGAATGGCGAATAAATGCTCATCAGGAAACGTCTCAGAGATCTCAAGAGAAGGGAGGGACGTCCCTTCCACTGGCTCTATCCAGGACAGGTGATCAACCACTTGGTTCTCTGTCCCTTTTTTGTCTCTTATTTCTATATCAAACTCTTGCAGAAGCAATACCCATCTGATGAGCCTGGGTTTTGAATCCTGCTTTGTGAGTAGATATTTAAGAGCAGCATGGTCAGTATACACAATCACTTTTGATCCTACTAAGTATGTGGAGACATATCCGGGTTGGTATAACTTCTTCAGTTAAGCCAAGCTTCCTGATAGTGGATGCAGGTATTAGGTTGATGCTTGCCCCAAGATCGCATAAAGCTGTCTTGGTGCAATTATCTTCTAATATGCATGGTATCAGAAAGCTCCCAGGGTCTTTAAGCTTTTCAAGAAAGCTCTTCAGAATGACTGCACTGCATTCTTCAGTGAGGAGAACTCTTTCTGTTTCTCTCCAATCCTTTTTATGACTCAAGATCTCTTTCATGAACTTGGCATAAGAAGGTATTTGCTCAAGTGCTTCTGCAAATGGAATCTTTATTTCAAGAGTCCTGAGATAATCTGCAATGCGAGCAAATTGCTTATCCTGCTCCTCTTTCCGGAGATTTTGAGGATAAGGTATCTTGGCTTTATATTCTTCAACCTTAGTTGCTGCAGGTTTATTGCCTATAGAAGTGGTTGAAGAAGCCTTTTTAGAGGGGTTGTTATCAGCATTTTTGTGTGTCTGATCCCTCACTGGCACTTGAGTGCCAGAGTTAGAAGATGGAGTGAAATTGGACGCCAGCTCCTTGTCTGCTTCTGGCGTCTGAACGCCAGAACTGTGCCCATTTTGGGCGTTCAGCGCCAGATTCTGCCCATTTTGGGCGTTCAACGCCAGATCCTTGCCCATTTCTGGCGTTGAACGCCAGTCCTGCTGTATTTCTGGCGTTGAACGCCAGTTTTGGCCATGGTCTGGGCGTTCAACGCCAGCCTTCCACCAATTTTCTGGCGCTTTAGCGCCAGAATTATTTTTCCCTGGGCTCTTACTGTCCTCAGGTGAATTTTGGGTGGTTTGCTCATTTCTTAGCTTTTTGCTGCCTTGAGGTGGGGTATTTAATGTTTTCCCACTTATTTTAAATTTTGAAATAAAAATCTGAATTTTTAAAGGAGAGAGAAAAACAATAAGATAACACAGGATTTAAAATTTTTAGATCTGAGGTTCCTTATTTTCGAAAATTTTGGAGGGAAAACACCAAAGAACACCAAACTTAAAAATTTTAAGACCAAGTCACAAGGAAAACTCAAGAACACGAAGAAAGAACACCAAACTTAAAATTTTTAGAAAACCAAACCAAAATTTTCGAAAATTTTAAGGAAAATCAACAAGAAAACACCAAACTTAAAGTTTGGCACAGGATCTAATAGAGAAATTATTTTTGAAAACTATATTTTTTTTAAAAAGAAAATAAGGATTCTAAAATTTTAACACGACAATAATAAGAGACTCTAAACAAAAAAGAAATTTTTCCTAATCTAAGCAACAAAATAATCCGTCAGTTGTTCAAACACGAACAATCCCCGGCAACGGCGCCAATGCGTGTTTGAATGGAAAACAGAAATACTTGCATTAATTCATCGAGACACAGCAGAGCTCCTCACCCCCAACAATGGGGTTTAAAGACTCATGCTGTCAGAGAATACAAGGGTTTGATCTAAAAATGTCATGAGATACAAAATAAGTCTCTAAAAGTTGTTTAAATACTAAACTAGTAGCCTAGGTTTACAAAAAATGAGTAGAGTATGATGGATGATGCAGAGATCCACTTCTGGGGCCCACTTGGTGTGTGCTGGGCTGAGACTTAAGTAATTCACGTGCAGAGGCTATTTGTGGAGTTGAACGCCAGTATTTATGCCAGTTTGGGCGTTCAACTCCAGTTTTTGATCCTTTTCTGGCGCTGGACGCCAGAATTGGGCAGAGAACTGGCGTTAAACGCTAGTTTACGTCATCTATCCTTGTGCAAAGTATGAACTATTATATATTTCTGGAAAGCCCTGGATGTCTACTTTCCAACGCAATTGGAAGCATGCCATTTCGAGTTCTGTAGCTCCATAAAATTCACTTTGAGTGCAGGGAGGTCAGAATCCAACAGCATCAGCAGTCCTTTTTCAGCCTGAATCAGATTTTTGCTCAGCTCCTTCAATTTCAGTTAGAAAAGTAGCTGAAATTACAGAAAAACACACAACTCATAGTAAAGTCCAGAAATATGAATTTTTCCTAAAAACTAATAAAAATAGACTAAAAACTAACTAAAACATACTCAAAACTATATGAAATTAACCCCAAAAAGCGTATAAAATATCCGCTCATCAGTATGTATATAATATGTATAAGTTACCTGTATAAGAAGTTATATGTGTGTGTGTGTGCGTGCGCGCAGATGTAGTTTCAAATAAAAAGAACTTTCGATTTCTCAAAGATATAGCGATATGATTTCGAGTTAAAGGCTCATATCTTATTATTAAATATATGAAAGTTGTCGTAATATTCTCAGTATCAGAGTGGCACAACCGGAACTGTGACAATCTGCTAGTGAGGGTGCTACATTATGGTATCAGAACAGTCTTTTCTGTAGAGCCTGAGGAATGGAATGACTATGCTTCAATTGTATACTTTGAGCATCTGTCATGTAGTAGGTCTTGTCCTGATGATGAGAGTTAAAGATTTATGCACATGACTGTTTAATGATTAACTCTGTTAGTCTACTGTGCACATTTTCTGGTATTCAGTTTGGTCAACCTAATGCTATAGGTCTGTGTATTTGGGAACATTAACGGGTTATCATAGACGATATATGATCATAAGTAACGCGACTCCGGGGTTTTGGGAGACGTTAGAAGTTGAAGTTTGGGAAGTTGGAGCTCTGAAGTTAGGACGAGCCCAGTGTGTGGACGTTAAGCGCGTTGTTTTAACCCCAGCCTGTTTTATAACATTTTTCTGCCTTGCTTTACCATCGTATGTTTAAACCATGTTATCTTTTGCATCAAGCCCGCCTTGTAACTTCTGCTTTGCAATCACACTTCTACCCTTATATCTTTATACCATGTGAAAATCCAAGTAATTGAAACTGTATATGTATACATATGAGTCGAGACTTTGTGCTTTTCCATAAGGTGTTATAAAAAGCAAAGTTTTGAAACAATATAATATTCTGTGTGTTGCGTTAATTTTTTAGTACGAAAATTTTTATAAGTGTGGTAAGATGTAAGACCCAAGATTTTTAGAAAAAACTAAATAATAAATTATTTATGATTTATTATATTTATTCACAATTATATTTTTGAAGATGTTTATACTGAACTGGACACTTTCTTATTTATGATTTGCAACTTTAGAAATTAAAAAATAATGAGAGTTTTTTATGCTTAATTTTGAATATTTAGATTTTGAACTTTATTTTATGATTTTAAAGGAAATTAATTTTTATTATCTCTAATTCTTGAATTAGAGTAATTATTTGAAAATAATTTGTAAGTCTATGAATAAATAGTGCTTTCTTTTAAATATAATTTTGTTGAATTAAAATTGGTTTTCAATTACTATATATCCCTAATTTTTATTAAAATTACCAAACTACCAAAAAATTCACAAATTGAAACCCTAACCCTAGAATAATCTCATCAAACTACCCAAATTGAATACTCTTATCAAGCTGGCCATAGAAATCATTTTCATATTCACCATAACATATACCTTTGACACATATTCCATAATTCTGAGTTGACTTCTCATTTGCGTGGGATCTTGTGTGAAACTTGAAGCCATTGACTTTGAAGATAGATCAACATTTAACAATTCTCAAAAGACCCCATGCCAAAGAATAAATATTTAAATCTGCTGCATTATTTAAAGGATCATGTACCTATATTAAATAAGAACCAATAAATTAGAATATAATACGTCGTCTAAAAAAATGTGTGTACAATAAAAATATTATATCATGTTGACTTACATAATCTTTAAACCATTTTACAAAATTCGCTTCAATAAATTGATAAACTTGTTCATCTCTTAAAGTAACACGATCTTGGCGTATTAAGTCTACAAATATCCTATAGTGCATGAATTTTAAAGAAATAAATTTATTAATATAAAATATATTATTAATAGTAAAAATATATAAAAAGATAAGTACACACTCAATATATAGCTTAATTTCATCACAGTTTATTAATATATGATTCATGGTTGAACTGAATTCTTTGTTATCTAAATAACGAGTTTTGCATTCACCAGCCAAACAACCAGGCAAATTAAAAATAGACAAAGTTGGTTGTACTGACTCATCACCCACATCATTTCGCCTTGTATCGATGCTAGAATGGTTGAAATAGTACTCACAAAAGTGAGAAATTTCCTCAATTAGGTATGATTTGTAACACCCTACCACACAGAGTCTTATGCTTAAGTCATAAAATAGAGGTGGCGAGGTATTACGATCTCTAAAAGTAAAATATAATAATAATAATAATAATAATAATAATAGTTGAAAGGAATTTTATAACGAGGAGCTTTTGAAGGAAAGTTTAAAACAAACGTCGTAACGCTCACGTAAACGGAAAACTTGCGTACGAAGAAACGTAAGATATATATATATATATATGAAAAGGGAGTGTCAAAAGATACAAAATATTCAAGCTCCAGGCTCAACCTGCGAAGGTCGAAGAATATTTACATAAGTATATACAAGTCCCAAGATCTAAAATACTCAAAACAACCTTAGTTCTTCATCAAGCCTCTATAAGGCAAAAGTGAAGTATATAAAAGGAGAAATATAAGCATATATATACTTATACATAACAAAGAACAAAAATCCAAAGTCCCATCTTCGCTGCAGAGTAAGTCCAGACGCTTAGCGAGATGCCTTTCGACCTGCGTAAAAAACACAACAATATCGTATGGGATGAGAACCGGGGGATTCTCAGTATGATTGAGGTTCCCACATACATAATATATAAGGTCCCGGAAAAGCCAGAGGCAATCCTAGAACTTCAACACTCAGATATAAACTTAAAGGAATAAACTGAACCATAAATTCGATAAAACTCTCTAAGGTATCCAAATCATAATATAACTCTAACTCTGCAGTTTACTTTCTATCTCATTTAACTCTAACCCTTGCTTTCAATTTCACATAACATAACAGTCTATATATTTCACCGCTTTCTAACAAATCATTGTTAACCAGTTCGGCCTCTGGCTCAAATAAACTCAATCCGGCCTCTGGCCCAGTTTAAAACAAATCATCATTATTATCAGTCCATCTCCAAAGTACTCAAAATAGAAGACAATCATAAACATAAGAAAATAAGAGGCAAACACATTTAAAGAACAGTTACAGCAAGTATCACAGTTTCTAGTTAAACAGAATTTATCAGATAGGCAAACCAAAAACAAGTATGCACACCTAAACCAAGCAAACAAATGCAACATGATGCATGTCTGTCCTACTGGCCGTGAGCTCACGTGTCGGTTAACTGCCAGAACCTGACACATTCGATAGCTAACCCGAAAATAGTCTCTCAACTGCGTATCTCCAGGAGGCATAAAATCGGGGGATTAGTGTCCTACCACCTTCTCCCAGAGACAGACACCACGGGGAATAAATCGGGGGATTAGTGCCCTACCACCTTCCCCTAGTGAGGCCATGCCATACTAGTCGAGGGATTAGTGTCCTACCACCTTGTAGATAGAGAGAGAGAGAATGCGAGGGAAAAACATAGGGGATTAGTGCCCTACCACCTGCCTCACATCCCACAAAACACAACCACAAGGAATGCGGGAGAAAAAAAATTGAGGGATTAGCATCTTACCGCCTTCTCCAGCTCCAACAATCATAATCTCATTTTAATAATTATGATCGTTTTTAAGATAATCCAATCAAAGTGAATGGGGGGAGGGGGGAAAGAATTGAGGGATGAGCGCCCTACTACCTTCCCCACATCCAACAAAACACATTAATTCATACCATCATCATGTCCATTCAATCTCAAATTCGTCATTATCCAAGCTTACTTCGCCCCCAAGCTACCTTTCCTTCCTACCTTCATCTCATTACTATGTATTCCACTAAGATCTAGGGGTTAAAAGAGTAAAAATAGAGGTTTAGAGGTTCAAAATTACATTTTGAGTAAAGTATTATTTTTGTCCCCATCATTTGGGGTAAATCCTATTTGTGTCCCTAACGTTTAAATCGTCTTATTTGTTTCCCTAACGTTTGTAAAAGTGATTCAATGTTATCCTGCCGTCAATTACACAACATGAGCGCTTTAGTTTGAGTTTTGAAAATCTCTTCTTGGAGTCAGAATACAAATATTTGGGATAGAATCGATGATTCACTCCGAAAAATAGCTCATCAAAAGTTGAAACTAATTCCTACAACATTTACATAATTCACTTTTCTAGGGGATATAATTGAATCTAAACACAAATAGTGGGTATAATATTAAAATCGAACACATCCAAGTGAGACCTAATTGAGAATGAATATATCCAAGTAAGAATAATTGAAAAATATAATCTGATTTGTTAGTATAATTGATAGTAGGATAACATTGAATCACTTTTATAAATGTTAGGGATACAAATAGGACGATTTAAACATTAGAGACAGAAATAGGACTTACCCCAAACGTCGGGGACAAAAATGATACTTTACTCTTACATTTTAAACCACAAAACTCACTTTGCTGATTTTAGGTGTCATTCGTACGCGTGGGCATGTTTTTCTTGCTGGCGTACGCATGCATCTTGCTCACGTACGCGAGTTCTGCAGAGTGGGTAAAAATGCTAAGTGTTGTAGAATTTCAATTTTGCACACCGAAATTCCGACGCGCATAACTTTCTCATTTTAAAGAATTTTTCATCCGTTCTTTGAACGGCATAAACTTCACAGACCCAATTTTCATATGAAATAACTTTGAAAAAATTTGGGGGTCCGGAAGTGAGTTATAGCTTGCCAAAGTTTGGTCAAAAATTAATTTTTCTCAACAAATCTAAAACCTCTATTTTCACCAAGTTTCTTTCAAAAACCAATAACTCACACCCCAAGTCAGCACTAATCGTGTACAAAACAATCTTATACCTATTCTGTCTCTTTCATCACATGTAAATACATAATTCTTACCATTTTTATCATATACAATTTCACAAACCAATGCAACACAATTCACAAGTCATCCTATTATCATCATCATCATTCAATATCCTCATCAACTATCACAATTCACAATTCTCATTAGTTATTCTCATCAATCCTCAACATAATCACCAATCAACAACCCTTTTCAAGATAACGTGACATTTCATTAAGATTACTAACTCCTAACATACATACATGCTTCAACCTAACTTATGGTCAACTAGGCTATGTTTTCACAAGACATTATATATTATCTACGAGAAACCAAAACCATACCTTGGCCGATTTTTCGTAAAACCCAGAACATTACAATTTGTCACCGTTCTACGACACCCAAGTTTCCAAAGTCTCACCAAATGGGTCTCTGGCTCCCCAGAGTCCAATACCAGGTCTCCAACACCACCAATTTGTTTCCAAAGTACACAATCCAAACAAATTTCACAAAATAACACTAAAATTACCATAGGATTCGCTAATTAGATAAATCAAAAAGGATTGAATGTTTCTCACCTTACTAATAGAAGATCGAACCAAGACCCAACACATTTGCAAGGTCAATATGATCCTAAACATCAAGATTTAACCAAATCTCAACACATGCACTCATTAATTTTTGAAATTGAGGGGTGAGCAGCTGGGAATGAGAACGAAGCTTACCTACAAAATTGTTGAATGAGACTTGTAGAGCTTGTCACAGTGGTCGCGTGGTTGCAAACATTGCGACGATCGGAGCTCCGGATAAAAAGTTATAAGGAATTGGAACTTGGGAGTGAGGGTTTGTGTTCTTCATGTGTTCTTCTCCCATTCTTTGGCTTCCCAGCATGTTTCATTAAGTAAGGGGAGGAATGCTGAAGTTCATTTAAGTGTGGGTTGAAATGTGTTGGGCTTTGGGCTCGTTTTGGGCCCAATTCAACCCAATCTTGGGCCAAATTCTTTAAAATTAGTGTCAAAATTCATGGTTTAATTAATTCTACCTCATTAAACTATAAAATTAATATTTTTAATTTCTTTAATTAATTATTAATTTATTAGATAATTACTTAATTTTGCTGGTTTTATATCCTACCCCCGTAACAGAAATTTTTCCCTCGAAAATTCGTTCTCAAATATTCACATACGCTCCCTTTGATTCAATCGACCTCATATCGTTCATTCTATTTATTCACCAATATCAATTCAAACACCTGTTCACACTCTCCATTTTTATGTACAAGATCATAAACTTAATCAAATACAGGCCTAAGTCATACCCGTTTATTTCACTCTTAACTTAGTCTAGTTCTTTTTCAACGACTACAAATTTCTTTATCTTGTATATGTGCCATCTAATTCAATTTAAATCTCAAGTCCTTCTCAACTATTTCAAACACTAGACAATTACTCTATCTCTTTGTCTGAGTCAAATAATTTTAACCTAAACCCATATACACGCACTCTCCGTTCTTCGATCCTATGTCAATCTTCAATTCATTTTCACATCCCAATACCTCTTTCTCACGTTACTACAATTCTAAAGCCTCCAAATTCACCACGCTTCCGCAGTGTTACTCTGATTATAAGCCACTAAGATCTTAATTACACTCCTACTCTGCTAGAACACTCCTTAAATATCTTCATCTCTCTAACTAAACGTCATCGACCTTTACTCCAGCTGCACGAGTTCTAATCCTTGGCCTTCTCCACCACCTAATCTATTACTGCCTCCATCACAATTCCTAGGTTATCCGCTCCATCCCTTCTGCAGTAGTTCGCACAGCAGCTACCACAAATTCAACCGTATCACTTCACTCGCATCCACAAGATGCTTTTTTGATCCTGTCCACACCAAACAATTGATATTAAGGTGATCAGTCTCAATATCTCAGTCTAGTGCTTTGAATCTCTAAAGGTAATGCTCATGAACATTCATGCTATACATGTTAAGCAGACATCCTAAATAGCATATGCACATAGCTATGCTCAGAAGCATAGTCAGTCCATTCCGCAGGCTCTACGGGAACGAACTGCTCTGACACCATAATATAACACCCTACCACACAGAGTCTTATTCTTAAGTTATAAAACAGAGGTGGCGAGGTATTACGACCTCTAAAAGTAAAATATAATAATAATAATAATAATAATAATAATAATAATAATAATAATAATAATAATAATAATAATAATAATAATAATAATAATAATAATAATAATAATAGTTGAAAGGAATTTTATAACGAGGAGCCTTTGAAGAAAAGTTTAAAACAAAAGTCGTAACGCTCACGTAAACGGAAAACTTGCATACGAAGAAACGTAAGATATATATATGAATAATGAAAAGGGAGTGTCAAAAGATACAAAATATTCAAGCTCCAGGCTCAACCTGCGAAGCCAAGGTTGGCCGGAGAATATTTACATAAGTATATACAAGTCCCAAGATCTAAAATACTAAAAAACAACCTTAGTTCTTCATCAAGTCTCTATGAGGCACAAGAGTGAAGTATACAAAAGGAGAAATCTAAGAATATATATATACTTATACATAATAAAGCACAAAAAACCAAAGTCCCATCTTCGCTGCAGAGTAAGTCCAGACGCTTAGCGAGGTGCCTCTTGACCTGCATAAACAATATCGTATGGGATAAGAACCAGGGGTTCTCAGTATGGTTGAGCTGACCACATACATAATATATAAGGTCCCGGAAAAGCTAGAGGTAATCCTAGAATTTCGACACTTAGATATAAACTTTAAGGAATAAATTGAACCATAGATTCGGTAAAACTCTCTAAGGTATCCAAGTTACAATATATCTCTAACTCTGCAGTTTACTTTCTGTTACATTTAACTTTAACCCTTGCTTTCAATTTCACATAACATAACATTCTATATATTTCATCGCTTACTAAAAAATCATTGTTAACCAGCCTTTATCGCTGATTCAACCAGTCACGGCCTACGGCCCAAATCAAACCAGTTCAGCCTCTAGCCCAAATAAACTCAACCCGGCCTCCGGCCCAGTTCAAAACAAATCATCATTATTATCAGTCCAGCGCCAAAGTACTCAAAATAGAAGATAATCACAAACACAAGCAAATACAAGGCAAACACATTTAAAGAACAGTTACAACAAGTATCACAGTTATCAGTTAAATAGAATTCATCAGATAGGCAAACCAAAAACAATTATGCACACCCAAACCAAGCAAACAAATGCAACATGATGCATGCCTGTCCTACTGGACATGAGCTCACGTGTCGGTTAACTGCCAGAACCAGACACATTCGGTAGCTAACCCGAATATAGTCTCTCGACTACGCATCTCCAGGAGGAATAAAATCAGGGGGTTAGTGCCCTATCACCTTCTCCTGGAGACAGACACCAGGGGGAATAAATCGTGGGATTAGTGCCTTACCACCTTCCTCACATCCCATAAAACACAACTACAAGGAATGCAGGGGAAAAAAATCAAGCGATTAGCACCCTACCACCTTTTCTACATCCAACAATCATAATCTCATTTTAATCATCGTGATCATTTTTAACATAAGCCAATCAAAGCGAATGCGGGGGAAAAGAATCGAGGTATTAGCGCCCTACTGCCTTCCCCACATCCAACAAAACACATTCCTACCATCATCATATCTATTCACTCTCAAATTCGTCATTTTCCAAACTTTCTTCGCCCCCAAGCCACCTTTTCTTCCTTGCTTCATCTCATTACTATGTATTGCACTAAGGTCTAAGGGTTAAAAGAGTAAAAATAGAGGTTTAGAGGTTCAAAATTATATTTTAAAGCGCAAAACTCACTTTGGTTATTTCAGGGGTCACGCGTACGCGTGGGCATGTTTTTCTTGTCGCGTACGCATGCACCTCGCTCACGTACGCGAGATGCCCAACCCGAAATATTGGTCGCGTCGCGTGCAGGTGGTCGCGTACGCGAGTTCTACAGAGTGGGTAAAAATGCTAAGTGCTGCAGAATTTCAATTTTGCACACTGAAATTCCGATACGCATAACTTTCTTGTTTTAAAGCATTTTTCATCCGTTCTTTGAATGACAAAATTTTCGGATCCAATTTTCATATAAAACAAGTTTGAAAGAATTTAGGAGTCCGGAAGCCGAGTTATGGCTTGCCAAAATTCAATCAAAAATAAATTTTTCTCAACAAATCTAAAACCTTTATTTTCACCAAATTTCTTTCAAAAACCAATAACTCACACCCCAAGTCAGCACTAATCGTGTACAAAATTGTCTTATACATATTCCATCTCTTCCATCACATGCAAATACCTAATTTTTAGCATTTTTATCATATACAATTTCACAAACCAATGCAACACAATACACAAGTCATCCTACTATCATCATCATCATTCAATATGCTCATCAACTATCACAATTCACAATTCTCATTAGTTATTCTCATCAATCCTCAACATAATCACCAATCAACAACCCTTTTCAAGATAACGCAACATTTTTCTAAGATTACTAACTCCTAACATATATACATGCTTCAACCTAACTTATGGTCAACTAGCCTATGTTTTCACACGACATTATATATAATCTACGAGAAACCAAAACCATATCTTGGCCGATTTTCTGTAAAACCTGGAATGTCACAATTTGTCACCGTTTCACAACACCCAAGTTTTCAAAGTCTCACCAAACGGGTCTCCAGCTCCCCAGAGTCCAATACCAAGTTTCCAACACCACCAATTTGTTTCCAAAGTACACAATCCAAACTAATTTCACAAAAGAACACTAAAATTATCATAGGGTTCACTAATTAGATAACTTGAAAAGGATTAAACATTTCTCACCTTAAGTGTGGGCTGAAATGGGTTGGGCCTTAGGCCCGTTTTGGGTCCGGTTCGGCCCGTTCGGCCCAATCTTGAGCTAAATTCTTTAAAATTGGTGTTAAAATTCATGTTTTTATTAATTCTACCTCACTAAATTATAAAATTCATATTTCTAATTTCTCTAATTAATTATTCATTTATTGGCTAATTACTTATTAATTTCAGAGGTTTTACATGATTCAATTATAGATCCTTCAACATATGCTTTGTTCTTGACCTTTTTCTTAAAATGATGGAGAAACCTATCATAAAAAAATCATAAAAATTAAATAACAAACAATTGACTTAAAACAATAAGAAAAAAATTTGAGAATAAATATAAAAGTGTGACTAAGATACTTCTCAATTGGATACATCTATCTATATTGCATAGGACCACCAAGTAATGCTTCAAATTAGGGGTGTACATGGGTCGGGCCACACCGGATTTGTCCTAACCCAAACTCGACCCAAAATATATACCATGCCTAGTTTATAGACCCTAACCTGGCCATAGACCTGATGAAACCTACACACCTTCGGGTTGGGTGAAAACCAAATAAAAACTGGGTGAAAACTGGGTCTTTAGCATGTAAAAATCTCAAAATCTCCAACCATTATTTCACAACTATCTCCTCTTCCCATTGTTCGTATCCTAAACAAACAAAATCAAGAATAAATTCAGCAGTACTCAGTAACATATCAGAAGTTCAGCAACATTAGAACAAAATTCGAACAAAACACTAACACGAAGAACAAAACACTAACAGGAAGAATAATGAAGACTTAATTAGAACAATAATCAAAATTCTTAATAAGAAATTCTAATCAAAATTCATAAATTTCAATAATCAAAATTTATAATCAGTACATTTTAACAATTCATAGTATTTTTTCTTTGAAAATCTCTTTACAGGAATATTCACATTTTTTTTACATGTATCTTCTTCTTGCTATCAATTCAGCTACATAACTTGGATGCAAATGGCTTTAAATATTAGTATTTACACATCATCTCATCAATTTTAATTCCATATATATAATAAATCAATATATCATTCCATCTATCAGATTAACCATCATCTAAGTCTGGTCTAGGACATGACTTAACATTTTTTTATATACATCAAAGGGTGTTTAGATGATTTACACTAACAGGAACTCAGGAAGAACAAATTCAATCAATATTATAAAGCCTTAATCAAAATACTAACAGGAACTCAGGAAGAACAAAATCAGAACTATTCACTAACAGGAAGAAAGGGAAGCAAATTTCAAATTTACCTAATCAGAACTTCTAATAACCAAATCTCAAATTTCAGAAGAGAAGCAATCTTAATCAGAAATTCCAAATTTCCAATAATCAGAACCCTAAATCCCTAATCATAAATTCCAATATTCAAATCCCTAATCAGAAATTCTTGTAACCAAATCCCTAATCAGAAATTCAAAACATATAATTTACCTGAACTGAACTTGAGCAGGGGCTAGAGAAGAGAAGAAGACCAGCGACAGAAGTAGTCATTGTTGCCATCGTCGTTCAGGCCTTGAGGGTTAGAGAAGCTCCATCGCTGTTTGCAGTTGTCGTTGTCGAGAGAGACGTCATCACTGGGAGTCGAGATGCAATGCACCACCGTTGTGACTCTGAGGATAGGGAGCGGTAACTGGCGCTGTTATGGTGCTGTTGAGAGATAGAGAGAGGGCTGAGAGGAAAAGAGTGTGACAGTTTGTGAGAGGCACAGAGAGAGATGCGTTGGAAAGATTGGCAGTGCCATCGTCATGGCCTGCGGGGAAGGGTTGAGAGGAGGCTGAGCTCTGAGGGTGGGACTGTGGCAGGGTCAGGGAGAAGGCTTGTGAGGCACAGAGGGTCAGAGGCAGTAGGCACTGATGCTTGTGTATTGTGTGAACTGAATGCCTGCCCTAGGCTAGCATGACAAGTTCACATAATGATGCTCACCGGGCCGAGCCGGGTGACCCGAGCTATGGCCCGGTCCTGGTTTCATGCGTCCTTTTGGTTTCATTATTTTTTCCCAGGTCAATCTCGGGCCACTTCGAGTCCGGGCCAATATGCCTCAAAATTCTTCGGACCCGGGCTGGACTGGGCCGTATACACCCCTACTTTAAATGGCAAACGAATAAGTAAATGTTCCACTGAATAAAAAAATTCAAGAGAAAAAATACGTTCTAACTTGCATAGCACAATTGGAATATTTTATTCAAGCTTATTAAGAACATCTTCTCGTAACGATGTTGAGCACAAATCCCTGAAGAATTGTTTAACTCTGTTATGGGCTTCAATATTTGCTTTGGCAAAGAACTAAAAGCAATTGGAAGTAAACATTCCATAAATACATGACATTCATGACTTTTTATTCCATATAACTTGTCTTCTTCTATGTCTATACATCAGCCTAAATTTAAAACATATCCATCAGGCATCCTTAACTCCTTCACCCATTCACATATTGCTCTCCTTTTTATTAGAGAGTAAATGTGTTGTTTGCTTTATGTTTTATAATTTTACCTCCATTTTGTTCTGGCAATTCTAAACTTTTTTGCTTATAGTATAATAACAAATCCATTCTAGCCTTTGCAGTATCTTTAGTCTTCTCTTTGATGTCCATGCCATACAATATTAAATATATTATCAAATATATTCTTCTCAATATACATCACATCAAGGTTATACTGAATTAAATTAGAAAAAGTATAGGGAGACAATAAGAATAGTAAACAATGTGAACAATAGAGTAAAAAATAGAAAATAGAATTAAAATCATAAATAAGATCATAAAGATTAGCAGTTACACCTACTTATCACGCTTACCTCCCTTCTCTATTTGCCATCACCGGCCTGCAGAGGCACCCAGGTGCCGCTTTACTTTCTTTCCAGTTGACGCTGCCCAGCCTCCAGTTAATGCCCCTATCTGGCCGCTGACACCGCCCAAGCATCTCCGCGAACGTCCGATCGCTCCACAGCAACCCCGTGCATCATCCTTCACGCTGCCCATCCGCGTGCTGACCGTGCACCCCCCCAACCCTCGCCTTTACCACCGTTGTAGCTCACCACCACCGTTGACAACAACGACGACCACCTCGACACCAACACATTGTTCAAAGCCATGCAGAATCTCCACTCCGTTCTCGCCTCCCATGGCCTCAACCACAAGATTTCATGGCGGTTCTCGCTTCTTCCTTCCTTCCTTCCTCCGCCATCTTTGCCATGAACCTCACAACACCGCACAGTATGGATCCTAATAGCTACGTCTACAGCAACATGCTGGATGTGCAGATCGATGCTGTGAGAAGGTATGCATCGGAAGTTTTATATACACATGTGGATGTTTATTTTTCATGCAAATAAGATGTTTATTCTTAATGTAAATGGGATGTTTGTTCTTCATATAAATGAGATGTTTATTTTTAACGCAATGAGATGTTTGTTCTTCATGCAAATGAGATATTTTTTCTTAATACAGCACTCGAGGTTGGTGACAGTGGGAGATGACGGCACTAGAAATGGGGTTTGGATTAGAAGAAAGTGTAATTAAGGTTAAAAGAGAGAGGATGGTTAAAATTTCCCGATGGTAGGGTTAAAAGGTTTTTTTTTTAACTTGAGTTGGGGTAGTTTTTTTTAATCCTTAGTAGGCTAAAAAATCAGCCCATTGTTCACGTTGTTCAAATTTCTCATTGTCTACCTAGCAGAATTGATTAAATTATCACGCCAATAAGGCAAATCCCAAAATATGCTTCTTTCATTCCAATTATGCGTACTTCTATACCTTTCTATCTCAAGTTGCTTAACATCACTTATTTTATCATAATTCTAAACTATATGCCATACTTGCTCTCCAGTTAATCTTGACAGAGGTTTTGATCTCTCAATCCTATTCTTAAAGAATACATCCCTGTTTCTTCTAAACATGTGATTATTTGGTAAGAATTGTCTGTGATAGTCAAACAATAATGGCTTTCTCCCATTTTTAATAGGAATGCCTTGGTTTATTCCATACAATTTGGGCATGCTAGCCTACCTGTTGTCATCCATCCAGACTGATGGTTATCAGTGGCTAAGAGAAGGGGGTTAAATCTTGGCCCCTTTTTCTTTATTTTGTATACTTGCTTTATGTTATGGAAATACAGGAGATATTGTGATTTTGTCTCTTGACTAGGCAGGAAATACTTTTGTTTTATCTCCTATAGTGCAAAATCAAAATAGAGATGAGAGGAGAAATTGACACACAGATATATCCTGGTTCAGCTGCCTAGTGCAATATAGCCTACATCCAGTCTCCATCAAAACATTGACAGAATTTCACTATCTTTTCAATAGGTTACAATCACCAATTCTCCCTAGGATCTACCCAATCCTACCTGGGACAAGTCCAGATTCTAAACTAATCTGAACTTAACTAGGAATCAATCTAGCTTTCAACAGCAAAGTGCTAACCCAACTTGCAAGAAAATCCCCATAGGATCATGACACAAAACAGAAATATATTCAAAGAATTTCTGAGATAACTATAACTTTTTCTCCAAGTCTAGCTCACTGTCCTTTTCCACTCATTGACTTTTTTTTACAAACCTCACCATGTTTGCCATTTTCTAGTGATACTCAAACAAACTAAATTGAGAAAAAATTACAACATGAAAACCATGAAGGAGAAGAACAAGAACAGCTCAGGGAGCTATGAAAACCTAAACAAGTGCTCTTTCTCTCTTACCTTCAATCCTTGGCCGTTCACCCTTATTATAGAAAAGTGAAGCTTCAAAGGTTTGAACCAAGTTCAACACTTTGGGTTGTCTTCTTCTCCAGCATAAGAACTAGCAGCAGTGTGGTCAGAGGAGAGAGACAATACTGAATCTGTGACATACAACATACCTATTCTCTTTCATCCTTTTTCTTCAATCTTCTTTAATCTTGGCTGTGTATGTTTTCTTTGTCCCCAAGTTTGATTTTTTATCATTGATGAGCCTCTATGCAAAATTGACTTCATTTTCTTCATGGTTGCTTGATTTGTGCTTGGAACTCAGCAGATTTCTTCATGGTTTCTTGGTGTAGCACAAATGGGGAAAATAACTTTTTGTGATCCTCTATTCGGATGAGATTTACCCCTTTGTTGTAGCCCATCTTCTGGATTGAAATTGGTAAGAACCTTTTTGTTCTTTACCTTCCCCTAGCTTTGGCTCTTTCCATTTTCTTCTTTCTTGACTCTGAGCTTTTTTGTTCTGTAGATTAATTTGCTTATCCTGTTAGTGATTAAGTTGAAGAGAGATGGGTTTATGTGTAAACACCGAATTGGACTTGGAAGGAATTTGAGCTTATTTCTTTCTTTTCTTATGTTTTATTTCTGATGGGCAATTTGTGTTGAAAACTTTTGTTTGTTGAGAATCAATGTGCTTATGTGAACCAGATCGGGTTTGGGCTGCATTTCATGCTTCTTGGGCTGGCTTTGATTAAGTTGTTTTTCCTGCACACTTAAATAAAACATTACACAACCAATCGATAAAAAAAACCAATAATGTTTAATCATCACTTCATTCAAGCTTTAATTTTTCAAACTCAACACAGACAACATTCCATATGCAAGAAAATTATTAATAGTTTATAACAATGCAGCTCGCATTACAAAATTTGACTTGAAATGAATATCATAAGTTAAGACACTATCTTTCCATAGTAGCTTTAGCTCATCAATCAAGGGCTACATGTATACATCAATCCTACTTTTGGAATTACAAGAACTATAGATAATCATAGTTAAAAATATGTAAGAAGTTTTCATGCACATAGAAGGAGGCAAGTTATAAGGAGTGACAATTATTGGCCAACATGAATATTGTTTACAAGATTGACCAAAAGGTGTGAATCCATCAGCACATAATCCTAGCCTGACATTCCATGGTTCTTGAGAAAATTGTGGATATTTTGTATCAAAATCCTAGCCCATTTCTTCCTCCTTCCTCATGCTTGCTGCGCTAAAAATACCAAGGGGAGGGAAGGAAAGAACAAACCCTTTTGATCCGGAGCTCCAATCGCCGCACTGTTTGTGGCCATGTAACCACGGCGTCGAGCTCTACAAAACTCATAATATTATTCAATAGGTAAGCCATGTTTTCCTTCCAATTTTCCCAGCCCTTGATTTCAAAAATCTTGAGTAAAAATGTTAAGATTTTGAGCTCTTTGATGTTATAGGATCCAATTAGCTTGAGGGGAAGGCTTAATCTCACCCCTTTGATCTTTGGGTATGGTAAGATTCTCAACCCTAAGTGAAATACTTGAATTGTTGTGATTAGTTATTGAGTTTTTATGTGTGGGTGTATGTTATGTGTATTAGGTAATATATGTATGTAAGTGGCTTGAAGCTTGATGGAGATTTTGGGAACTTGAAGTGAATTCTAGAAATCTGTTTTTGGAGGTGTTGGAGTCTTGAAAGTTGAGGAAAAGTTGAAATTGGAGGTGTTCTGGGGTGAGCGGGGAATCGGCCAAGGTATGGTTTCGGTTTCTCGTATCTAAAATGTAATTGATAAACAGACTTTTGTATGGTATAGAATTTCACAAATAAGTTCTCGTTGAAAGTATAGCTTCTAAACCAACAAAGAATCCTTTCATGCAAAAGTTCGGTTGTCACAAGTAACAAACCCCCTAATAAAATTGATAACCGAAGTATTTAAACCTCGGGTCGTCTCTCAAGGAATTACAGTGAAGTGTGCTTATAATTGGTTATGGAAAAGTGTGTTTTGGGATTTTGAATAAGGAGCAAGAAAAGAAAATAGCAATGAAATTCAAATGATAAAAAGAGGTCTTGGCAAGGGTTGGTGGTCAAGGATCTCTATCCTTATCACTAACCACAACATGAGATTAGCAAGGATCAATCCCATTAAATCATCCTCTAACTAGTAAAGGAAAGTTAAAATGAGCTATATCAATCCAAGTCCATAAGTCCTAACTCTCCACCAATTCAATTAGTGAGAACTAGAGTCAATGGCTACCAATCATCAATTGCTTGGACATTAGTAACTCAAGAGTTCCCAAGTTACCATCCCACGCTAGGAACACAAAATTCTAAGCTGAAACTCTCCCAAGCATTTCATCAAACACTTGGAGTGCTGGCGTGTAGGCAGAAGTTGGCTAATTAAGAAATCAATATAGAGAATGCGTTGAGAGTATAGTTCTTAACCAGCTAAGATCCGCCTCGTCAATTTAGAAAAGTTGTCACGAAATTTAGAAATAAAAATACTGGGAGTATGAGTCCCAGGTCGTCTCCCAACGAGTTACAGGAAAGGATGCTAACTTATTAATCAGGAATTTTTGAAAGAGTTTAAGTTTGGATAATGAGCAATAATTATAAATGAAAGCAATAAAACTAAGAATTATTATTAATACAAAAAGGCCTTGACTGAGGGAATGATTAATTGGAAGTTCTATCCTTGTTGGGATCTCTTAAGTGTAGTATTAAAAAGGTTGTTGTTTTCACTTAGTTAACCCTTGCTAAATAAAGGAAAGTCAAGTGATTGAGCTAATCCTTATTCACAAATCCTAGTCCTCTCCCTTGGGAAGGTCTAGCGTTAGTAAATACAGAACTAGCCAACAATTCCCATTTTAACCAACACTTAAGCCTTCCAACTCAAGTGTCTCCTCTTAATCAACCCCCATGTCAAGTTTGGGAATTCTACTCCATTGACATTAATATAAAACTCAGAGAAATATACGAAGACATAATAAATTAATTAAAATAAAATAGAGACAAAAAATTAATTAAAAGTAAAAGTAATCCTCTTTACTAATAATTCATGAAAATAATCCAATTAGAACTCTAAATAAAATAAATAAGGATATGGAAGAGTAAGGGACAAGTAAACAAACTAGAATAATGTCTTCAACGGAGGTAATGATTCTTCAGTTTTCAAAAGTAAAAGTAATAACTAGGAATGTAAAGAGAAACTAGAGGAAGAGTAATTCTCTCTCTAGATTCAGATCTAAAACTAAATAATCCTAATGTGAATGATTGTGTATCTCTGTCTATGCGTCTGTGTTAAGTCTATGCTTGTTCCCTGGCCTTATTCTATGTTTCTGGGCCAAAAACTGGGTTGAAACGCAGTCCGAAATTGCCCCCAGCATTTTCTATTAATTCTGCAGATCGTGCAGGTCACGCGTACGCGTCATCCATGCATTCGCATCATTCGGCGATTTTTCTTGTCACGCGTACGCGTCATCCACACGTTCACATCATTCGTGCAGACTCCAATCCACGCGTTCGCATCAAGCACGTGCTCGCGTCGCTGTGATTTTCTCCATTCCACGCGTTCGCGTGAGCCATGCGCTCGCGTTAGTGTTCGCTGGTCATCTCCTTAGTTTCTTGTGTTCCTTCCATTTTTGCAAGCTTCCTCTCCATTTTTTCCAAGCCATTCCTGTCCTATGAAGCCTGAAATACTTAACACACGGATCACGGCATCAGATGGTATAAAGGAGAATTAAAATATACTAATTAAAGATCTCTAGGAAGCAAGTTTTCAATCATAAATCAATATTAGGAAGGAATTATAAAATCATGCAATTAGTATGAATAAGTGGGTGAAGACTTGATGAAACCATTCAATTAAATACAAGATAAACCATAAAATAGTGGTTTATCAAGTGCACATAATAAAAATATAGGAAATTAATAAGAGAATATTAGATGTAAACAACCAATAGCAAGGATTCAATAATAACAAATGAAGAAGCAAGCAATAAACATGGAATACTTCAAATTGTATTAAATATAAAATCAAGTCTAACATGAGAATTTATAAACTAAAGTAATCAACAAGGAAGTTCAATAAACTAGAATGTTAAGACAAATAAAAGTAGAAGAAAAATCCTAAATCCTAAAACCTAGAGAGAGGAGAGAACCTCTCTCTCTAAAAACTACATCTAAAACCTAAAATTATGTGAATGAAAAGTGTCTCCTTGATTCCTCCACTCTGAAGCCTCTAATCTGTGTTTTTTGGGGGCGAAAACTGGGTCAAAAACAGCCCAGAAGTCGTTGGGGGCTATTTCTGATACGTACAGGTCGCTGATTTTTTACAGAATTGCACGTCCACATGATGCCCGCGTGCGCGCCTTCTAAACACCAGGAAACTATGAAAAATTATATATCATTTCGAATCCCCGGATATTAGCTTTCCAACTCAACTGGAACCGCCTCATTTGGACCTCTGTAGCTCAAGTTATGATCGATTGAATGTGAAGAGGTCAGGCTTGACAGCTTTGCGATTCCTTCAATTTCCTATATTCCTTCCACTTTTGCATGCTTTCTTTTCATCATCTAAGCCATTCCTGCCCTGTAAACCCTGAAAACACTTAATACACATATCACGGCATCGAATGGTAATAAGAGAGGATTAAAGCTAGCAAATTTAAGGCCAAAGAATCATGTTTTCAATCATAGCACAAAATCAGGAAGGAAAATGTACAACAGGCGATTTCTATGAATAAGTGTGAGAATAGTGGATAAAATCCACTCAATTAAGCACAAGATGTACCACGAATTAGTGGTGCATCAAATCTCCCCACACTTAAACATTAGCATGTCCTCATGCTAAGCTCAAGAGAACCAAAAGAGTGAAGGCGACATGGTAAGACTTATGCAATGCAACCTATCTAAATACAACTACATGCAAAAATGGTTCTACCTACTTGGTTAAAAGTAAATAAACCTTTCAAGAACAAATATGAACTGGATTTCACTAATTCAAATCATAAAAATGAAGTACAAATAGACTTGCAGAAGAAAATAGCTCATGAAAGCCGAGAACAAAGAATTGAGCATCGAACCCTCACTGGAAGTATATGCACTCTAATCACTCTAGTGTTTAAGGGTCGATTCTCTCGGTTCTCTACTAATCTTGCTTTCTAAGGCTTGATCTTCTTCTACCAATCAACCAAGAATTTAATGCACAGATACACATATCAAGAGGTCTTTTCAAGGGTTGTAATGGGGTTAGGGTCAAGGTAGGAATGTATTTGGTTAAGTGGACTGAAATTCAAATCCTTGATTAACCTAAACATCTCACTTAGCCTAAGACATTCCATGTAATTACAATGCAAAATCTAACTGCCCATTAACTATGTTTACCACATATTCATGCATCCCAAATTCAAGTACAACTCATATGCATTGCTACCAACACTTACTTTGGGGCATTTTGTCCCCTTTTTATTATTTGCTCTTTTTCTTTTCTTTTTCTCTTTTTTTTTCTTTTATTTTTCTTAATGCATATGATTAAGGTATTGAATACAAGAATATGTGCTTAACTATCTCTTTCACAGAAATATACAATACACCCAATTCTCAAACCAAATGTTTCCAACCCAATTTTCTCACACTTAAATCATGAACACTCTCACTAGTCTAAGCTAACCAAGGATTCAAATTAAGGACATTATTGTTTTCCACTTAGAGATAGTGATGTGCTAAAGTAAAAAATAAAAGGGATAAAATAGGCTCAAATTGGTTTGCAAAGGATAATGAAAGGGTAGGGCCATATGGATATGTAAGCTCAGTGAAACAAATGCCTCAATCACATAAGTGCATGAATACATTAAACAATGGAAATATAGAATTAAGCAAGACAAAGATTACAATTTTAGAGAGAACAATCCACACACCAAAATAAAATATTGGTTGATAAAGTGCAACCAATAGAATAGGCTCAAAATCTCACTAGTTTTGTGTGTTCGAGCTCTAAACCATGTTCCAATATAATATTTCTTCAAACAATTTTAACATAAAAAAATTTAATTCAAATTAGTGAAATGCTATAAAATAGTTTCTTGAAAAAGAAAATATTACTTCAACCAAGTAGTGGTAAAATTATGCACAAAATCAAAGAAACATGCAATCAAACATGCAAATGCAACAATGAACTAACAAATTAAACATTGGTGTTGAGAAAGGAAGTAACTAACCCACAAAATTCGGTATCGACCTCCCCACACTTAAAGATTGCACCGTCCTCGGTGCATGCAAAGATGTGCAAGTGGACGGGTGGCTCCAACTGATGCTTTTTCTCCAAAGATTGTGCGGCAGACTTGTGTATTGCTCCAGTTAGAAACTTTTCCTTTTTCCTCTTGGTGGCCATCCTGAAAAAGGGAGAAAGGAAAGGGACATGTAATTCAAATAGCTAGAACCGGGAGGAGAAAAGTCCAAGTGATAATCAATGCCAAGGTAAAAGATAATGTCTTAAACACATGGTCGCGACTACATGCAAATAGGACATCAATTAAAGTCAATGAAGGCATATTAGAGCAACTAGATGCAAGAGGTTTAAAAGCATGCAAGCAAGGGCATGAGAAGCATAGATCAAGCATCAATAGAAAATATAGAAGAAAGCAATCACCCAAATAAATTTCTAACACCAATCATAAGAATGCAAAAATAGATAATTAGTAAGAGAGAAAAAGAAAAAGAACCTTAAAGAAGAAGATGAAAATAGAGAGGTAAAGGAGAATGTGAGTGAGAAAAACAGGAAGAAAGGGGGAAGAAGAACGTAGAAAAGAGAGAAGAAGAAGAATGAAGAAGAAAGAAGAAAGAAGGAAGAATTAGGATTGAGAGAGAATTAGGATTTGGGGGGTGGGAAAGAATGAAAACTGGCAGCGCTAGGATTTAGTGGTGCGGCGCAACCGATGCGCACGCGTACTGCGTGCATCCACATGGATTGCGCAAAAGGAGAGGGACGCGGAGGCATCTAGTATGCGTACACGTGATCGAGGCGGTGCCTCTAGCGCGAATCCAGCGCGAGGCCAGCGCAACTTTCGGCCAAAACACTCAATTACGCCGATTTCCAGGGGCACACGTGCGCGCCATGCATGCTTCCACGTGGGTCGCCGAAACTGCAAGGGACGCGTACGCGTTAAGGACGCGTACACGTGGGTGAGCTTGTGCGTTGGGCATGGTTCCGACGCTTCTCCCGCGTAACTCTCTGTTCAATACCTAAAATTTTCGCATTCACAGCTAGCGCGTATGCGTCCTAAACGCGTCCGCGTTTACAGAATGCAAGTGATGATGCAGAATGTATGAATGAACACAGATAAAAATAAAATAAAATAGAACTAAGAATGAAAAGGAACGATCATACCATGGTGGGTTGTCTCCCACCTAACACTTTTAGTTATTGTCCTTAAGTTGGACATTTGGTGAGTTCCTTGTCGTGGTGGCTTGTGCTTGTACTGATTCTTGAATCTCCACTAATGTTTGTAATTCCAATAGCCTCCGGGATCCCAAACTAGGCATAAAGTCTTTAAGCAAGTTAAAACAAGTGACAAGACCCCAAGAGTGTTGATTGGTAGAATGAATTCCGGGGTCCCAAACCTTGCTTTTGCACCGTCTTCTTGTTGATCATCATTTTTCCAACCGAGTGGCAAGCAATTTGAATTCTCACTGAAGCCTCTAAACAACTTCCTAGACCCATTCAATTGAGCTCTACACCAACCTTTGCATTTCAACTTGGAGCATGCAACCATGTTGAACCTTGCATGACAACTCCTACCACTAACCATCTCCCTCTTACTCGTAAAGCCACAAAGAGCTCTAAGTTGACCATCCGTCTCAAGCAAACCATATTCAAGTGGGAAAGTAAAGGTTAAGGATAAGGATTTTACCCACTTGAATGTTGTATTGGATGGGAATGGCTTTGGGAGAGGTGTTTCCAATAGTCTTGCAAGCTCCACTCCCTTGGGCTCTTCTTTGAATTCTTCCACCTCTTTGCAAGCCTCTTCAACTTCAACCACTTCCACTTGGTAGCTTTCTTCTAATTCAATCTCTTCTTCATTGCCTATCAAGGGCATGGGAGGCTGATGAGCGGATAATTTATACGCTTTTTGGCAATGTTTTTACATAGTTTTCAGTATGATTTAGTTAGTTTTTAGTATATTTTTATTAGTTTTTAAATAAAAATCACATTTCTGGACTTTACTATGAGTTTGTGTGTTTTTCTGTGATTTTAGATATTTTCTGGCTGAAATTGAGGGACTTGAGCAAAAACCAGATTCAGAGGCTGAAGAAGGACTGCAGATGCTGTTGGATTCTGACCTCCCTTCACTCAAAGTGGATTTTCTGGAGCTAAAAGAGTCCAAATGGTGCGCTCTCAATTGCGTTAGAAAGTAGACATCTAGAGCTTTCCGGAAATATATAATAGTCCATACTTTTCCTGAGTTTAGATGACGCAAACTGGCATTCAACGCCAGCTCTCTGCCCTATTCTGGAGTCAAACGCCAAAAACAGGTTGCAAAGCAGAGTTAAACACCAGAAATAGGTTACAAACTGGCGTTTAACTCCGAGGAAGACCTCTACACGTGAAAGCTTCAATGCTCAGCCCAAGCACACACCAAGTGGGCCCGGAAGTGGATTTCTGCATCATTTACTCATTTATGTAAACCCTAGTAACTAGTTTGGTATAAATAGGACTTTTTACTATTGTATTTTAATCTCTGGACGTTTAGTTCTTAGATCATGGAGGCTGGCCATTCGGCCATGCCTGGACCTTATCACTTATGTATTTCCAACGGTAGAGTTTCTACACACCATAGATTAAGGTGTGGAGCTCTGCTGTTCCTCATGAAGTAATGCAAAGTAGTATTGTTTTTCTATTCAACTCAAGCCTACTTCTTCTCTAAGATATTCATTCGCACACAAGAACATGATGAATGTGATGATTATGTGATGCTCATTATCATTCTCACTTATGAACGCGTGCCTGACAAACACTTCCGTTCTACATGCAAACAAGCTTGAATGTGTATCTCTTAGCTTTCTGATCGTGAGATCAGAGTCTTCGTGGTATAGGCTAGAATTATTGGTTGCCATTCTTGAGATCCGGAAACTCTAAACTTTGTCTGTGGTATTCCGAGTAGGATCTAGGAAGGGATGGCTGTGACGAGCTGGAAACTCGCGAGTGCTGGGCGTAGTGACAGACGCAAAAGGATTACTGAATCCTATTCCAGTATGATCGAGAACTGATAGATGAATAGCCGTGCGGTGACAGCGCATCTTGGACCATTTTCACTGAGAGGATGGGAAGTAGCCATTGACAACGGTGATGCCCTACACAAAGCTTGCCATAGAAAGGATTGGGAATAATTGGATGAAGACAGCAGGAAAGCAGAGGTTCAGGAGGAACGAAAGCATCTCTATACGCTTATCTGAAATTCTCACCAATGACTTACATAAGTATCTCTATCCCATTTTACGTTTTATTTATCTTTTAATCATTAAAACTCTATAACCATTTGAATCCGCCTGACTGAGAATTACGAGGTGACCATAGCTTGCTTCAAGCCAACAATCTCCGTGGGATCGACCCTTAGTCACGTAAGGTTTATTACTTGGACGACCCAGTGCACTTGCTGGTTAGTTGTGCGAAGTTGTGACAAAGTGTGTGAATTACGTTCCGAGCACCAAGTTTTTGGCGCCGTTGTTAAGGATCACAATTTCGTGCACCAAGTTTTTGGCGCCGTTGCCGGGGATTGTTCGAGTTTGGACAACTGACGGTTCATCTTGTTGCTCAGATTAGGTAATTTTATTTTAATTTTAAGCTTTTTGTTTTTATTCTTTTATTTTCAATATATATTAAAAAAATTTATTCTATGGCTTCAGAATTTTTAAGAATGAATTCTAGAGTTTCACGAGATATGTTGAAGCCTGGCTGGCTGTAAAGCCATGTCTAATTCTTTGGGACCGAGGCTTCCACTCATCAGCACAGAAGCAAGTTGAATGAAGTATCAGCTGTTGTATGTCTGATTTGTATCTACTATAGCTTGGCTGGCCATTGGCCATGTCTAGTGTTTTGGACTAGAGCTTTCACTGAAAGCTTGGCTGGCTAGTAAGCCATGTCTAATTCCTGGACCGGAGTTTTAGACTAACATTGCAAGATTCCTGGAATTCCTATTAAAAATTTTGAAATCCTTATTTTTCTTTTTTTCAATTAATTTTTGAAAAAAAAATACAAAAAAAATTTATAAAATCATAAAACCAAAAATAATTTGATGTTTCTTGCTTGAATCTAGTGTCAAGTCATAAGTTTGGTGTCAATTGCATGTTATCTCTTTCTTGTATTTTTCGAAAATTCATGCATTACATTCTTCATGATCTTCAAGTTGTTCTTGATGAATCCTTGGTGTGCGAAATCGTGATCATTCCATTCCTTGGTAACGGCACTAAAAACTCAATACGCACGTTCATGATCTTATATCTGTTTCACAACTTCGTACAACTAACCAGCAAGTGCACTGGGTCGTGCAAGTAATAAACCTTACGTGAGTAAGGGTCGATCCCACGTAGATTGTCGGCTTGAAGCAAACTATGGTCACCTTGTAAATCTCAGTCAGACAGGTTCAAATGTATTAAGAGATTATAGTGAAATAAAAGATAATTAAAATAGGATAGAGATACTTATGTAATTCATCGGTGAGAATTTTAGATAAGTGTATAGAGATGCTTTCGTTCCTCTGATCTCTGCTTTCTTGCTGTCTTCATCCAATCAATCCTACTCCTTTCCATGGCAAGCTTTATGTAGGGCATCACCGTTGTCAATGGCTACATTCCATCCTCCTGTGAAAATGGTCCAATGCGCTGTCACTGCATGGCTAATCATCTGTCGGTTCTCGATCATACTAGAATAGGATTTACTATCCTTTTGCGTCTGTCACTACGCCCAGCACTCGCGAGTTTGAAGCTCGTCACAGCCATCCCTTCTCAGATCCTACTCGGAATACCACAGATAAGGTTTAGACTTTCCGGATCTCAGGAATGGCCATCCATGGGTTCTAACTTATACCACGAAGACGCTAATAACTCGGACTCGGTCCCCTGTATTAGATATCCAAGAGATATCCATTCAATCTAAGGTAGAACGGAAGTGGTTGTCAGGCACGCGAAATCCACTTCCGGGGCCCACTTGGTGTGTGCTTGGGCTGAGTTTGAAGTTTACACGTGGAGAGGTCATTTTATGGAGTTGAACACCAGTTTGTAACGTGTTTCTGGCGTTGAACTCCACTTTGCAACTTGTTTCTGGCGCTGAACGCCAGACTGCAACATAGAACTGGCGTTCAACGCCAGTTTGCGTCATCTAAACTCGGGCAAAGTATAAACTATTATATATTTCTGGAAAGCCCTGGATGTCTACTTTTCAACGCAATTGGAAGCGCGCCATTTGGAGTTCTGTAGCTCCAGAAAATCCACTTTGAGTGCAGGGAGGTCAGAATCCAACAACATCTGCAGTCCTTCTTCAACCTCTGAATCTGATTTTTGCTCAGGTTTCTCAATTTCAGCCAGAAAATACCTGAAATCACAGAAAAACACACAAACTCATAGTAAAGTCCAGAAATGTGAATTTTAATTAAAAACTAATAAAAATATAATGAAAACTAAATAAATCATACTAAAAACATACTAAAAATAATGCCAAAAAGCGTATAAATTATCCGCTCATCACAACACCAAACTTAAATTGTTGCTTGTCCCCAAGCAACTGAAAATCAAATAGGATAAAAAGAAGAGAATATACTATAAATTCCAAAATATCAATGAAACATAGCTCCAATCAGATGAGCGGGACTTGTAGCTTTTTGCCTTTTGAATAGTTTTGGCATCTCACTTTATCCATTGAAGTTCAGAATGATTGGCATCTATAGAAACTTAGAATTCAGATAGTGTTATTGATTTTCCTAGTTCAGTATGTTGATAAGAGCTTTTGGCTTCTTCTGCTTGCTTTTTCTTTCTATATTTTTTTTCGCCATTTTTCTCTTTTTTTTTCGCAAGCTTTCTGTATTCACTGCTTTTTCTTGCTTCAAGAATCAATTTTATGATTTTTCAGATTATCAAATAACATTCTTCTGATCATCATTCTTTCAAGAGCCAACATATTTAACATTCATAAACAACAACTTCAAAAGACATATGCACTGTTCAAGCATACATTCAGAAAACAAAAAGTGTTGCCACCACATCAAAATAATTAAACTAGTTTCAAGGATGAATTCGAAACCATGTACTTCTTGTTCTTTTGTAATTAAAACATTTTTCATTTAAGAAAGGTGATGGATTCATAGGACATTCATAACTTTAAGGCATAGACACTTAAATACTAGTGATCATGAAGACAAAAACATAAACAAACATAAAGCATAAAAATCGAAAAATAGGAAAATAAATAAACAAGGAGATTAAGGAATGAGTCCACCTTAGTGAGGGTGGCATCTTCCTCTTCTTGAAGGACCAATGGTGCTTTTGAGCTCCACTATGTCTCTTCCTTGTCTTTCTTGCTCCTCCCTCATAGCTCTTTGATCTTCTCTAATTTCGTGGAGGATGATGGAGTGCTCTTGATGTTCCACCCTTAATTGTCCCATGTTGGAACTTAATTCACCTAGGGAAGTGTTGATTTGTTCCCAATAGTTTTGTGGAGGAAAGTGCATCCCTTGAGGTATCTCAGGGATTTCATGGTGAGGAATTTCCTCATGCTCATGTTGAGGTCTATGCTCTCTTGTTTGCTCCATCCTTTTCTTAGTGATGGGCTTGTCCTCTTCAATGAGGATGTCTCCCTCTATGTCAATCCCAGCCGAATTGCAGAGGTGGCAAATGAGGTGAGGAAAGGCTAACCTTGCCAAGTTGGAGGACTTGTCAGCCACCTTGTAGAGTTCTTGAGGTATAATCTCATGAACTTCCACTTCCTCCCTAATCATGATACTATGGATCATGATGGCCCGGTCTATAGTAACTTCAGACTGGTTGCTAGTAGGAATGATTGAGCATTGAATGAACTCCAACCATCCTCTAGCCACTGGTTTGAGGTCAAGCCTTCTTAGTTGAACCGGCTTACCTTTTGAGTCAATTTTCCATTGAGCTCCTTCCACACATATGTCCATGAGGACTTGGTCCAACCTTTGATCAAAGTTGACTCTTCTAGTGTAAGGGCATGCATTCTCTTCCATCATTGGTAGGTTGAACGCCAACCTTACATTCTCCGGACTGAAATCTAAGTATTTCCCCCGAACCATGGTGAGCCAATTCTTTGGGTTCGGGTTCACACTTTGATCATGGTTCCTGGTAACCCATGCGTTTGCATAGAACTCTTGAACCATTAAGATCCCGACTTGTTGAATGGGGTTGGTTAGAACTTCCCAACCTCTTCTTTGGATTTCAAGTCGGATATTCGGATACTCATTCTTTTTTATTTTGAAAGGAACCTCAGGGATCACTTTCTTCTTGGCCACAACTTCATAGAAGTGGTCTTGATGAACCTTAGAGATGAATCTCTCCATCTCCCATGACTCAGAGGTGGAAGCGATTGCCTTCTCTTTCCTCTTTCTAGAGGTTTCTCTGGCCTTAGGTGCCATAAATGGTTATGGAAAAATAAAAAGCAATGCTTTTACCACACCAAACTTAAAATGGTTGCTCGTCCTCGAGCAAAAGAAGAGAGAAAGAAGTAGAAGAAGAAGAGAATGGAGGAGATGGAGGGAGAAGTGGTTTCGGCCAAGGGGTGAAGAGAGGGTTGTGTTGTGTGAAAATGAAGAAGGAATGAGGGGTTTATATAGGAGTGGAAAGGGGTTTGGGTTCGGCCATTTAGGGTTGGGTTTGGGAGGGAAATTATTTTGAATTTAAAGGTAGGTGGGGTTTTTGGGGAAGAGAGGATGGATGTGAGTGGTGAAGAGGTGATGGGAAAGAGGGATTGAGTTGATTGGTGAGGGGTATTTGGGGAAGAGTGTTATGAAAAGGTGTGAAGAGGAGAGAAGAAGTAGGTGGGGATCCTGTGGGGTCCACAGATCCTGAGAAGATCCTGTGGGGTCCACAGATCCAGTGAGGCCAAGGATTTTAATCATCCCTGCTCTAATTAGGCGTGTAAACGCCCTCTGTAGGCAATCCTGGCATTTAACGCCAGACTGCAACATGTTTCTGGCGTTAAACGCCACTTCCATGCTTGTTTTGGGCGTTCAACGCCAGTCTATAGCATGTTTCTAGCGTTGAACGCCAGTGTGGTGCATGTTTCTGGCGTTAAACGCCAGTCAGATGCTTGTTTCTGGCGTTTAACGCCAGCTTTCCTCTGGGTGCAATCCTGGCGTTTAAACGCTAGACTAATGCTTGTTTCTGGCGTTTAACGCCAGTTTCATGCTCTATTCTGGCGTTAAACGCCAGCCAGATGCTCCTTACTAGCGTTTAAACGCCAGTAAGCCCTTCCTCCAGGGTGTTCTGTTTTCAATGCTGTTTTTCATTCTATTTTTGATTTTTCAGTAGTTTTTGTGACTCCACATGATCATCAACCTAATAAAACATGAAATAACAAAGAGAAAATAAAATAAAAATGATTAAATAACATTGGGTTGCCTCCCAACAAGCGCTTTTTTAGTGTCAATAGCTTGACAGTGGGCTCTCATGGAGCCACACAAGTGATCAGGTCAATTTTATAGACTCCCAACACCAAACTTAGAGTTTGGATATGGGAGTTCAACACCAAACTTAGAGTTTGGCTGAGGCCTCCCAACACCAAACTTAGAGTTTGACTGTGGGGGCTTTGGTTGACTCTGCAGTGAGAGAAGCTTTTCATGCTTCCTCTCCATGGTTACAGAAGGAGAACCTTGAGTTTTAAACACAAGGTTATCCTCATTTAGTTGAAGGATCAATTCTCCTCTGTCTACATCAATCACAGCTCTTGCTGTGGCTAGGAAGGGTCTTCCAAGGATGATGGATTCATCCTCTTCCTTCCCAGTGTCTAGGATTATGAAATCAGCAGGGATGTAGAGGTCTTCAACCTTTACTAACATGTCTTCTACTAGTCCATAAGCCTGTTTTCTTGAGTTATCTGCCATCTCTAGTGAGATTCTGGCAGCTTGCACCTCAAGGATTCCCAATTTCTCCATTACAGAGAGTGGCATGAGGTTTATCCCTGACCCAAGGTCACATAGAGCCTTTTCAAAGGTCATGGTGCCTATGGTACAAGGTATTAAGAACTTTCCAGGATCCTGTTTCTTCTGAGGCAATCTCAGTTGATCCAGATCACTCAGTTCATTGGTGAGCAAGGGAGGTTCATCTTCCCAAGTCTCATTACCAAATAATTTGGCATTCAGCTTCATGATAGCACCAAGGTACTTGGCAACTTGCTCTTCAGTAACATCTTCATTCTCTTCAGAAGAAGAATACTCATCAGAGCTCATGAATGGTATAAGGAGGTTCAATGAAATCTCTATGGTCTCTAGATGAGTCTCAGATTCCTTTGGTTCCTCAGAGGGAAACTCCTTATTGTTCACTGGACGTCCCAGGAGGTCTTCCTCACTGGGACTCACGTCCTCCTCTTCTCTTGTGGGTTTGGCCATGATGGTCAATTCAATGGCCTTGCACTCTCCTTTTGGATTTTCTTTTGTATTGCTTGGGAGAGTACTAAGAGGGATTTCAGTGATCCTTTTACTCAGCTGGCCCACTTGTGCTTCCAAATTTCTAAT
>NC_029793.2:115357001-115357304 GCF_000816755.2 Arachis ipaensis | reverse complement strand
CCTTCTTTCTGTCTGAAGGTTTGAACATCCACTCTAAGCTTACTCAGCTTTTAAGGAGGGAAGAACTTGGCTAAGAAAGTCGTGACCAGCTTATCCCAAGAGTTCAGACTATCCTTAGGTTGAGAGTCCAACCACACTCTAGCTCTGTCTCTTACAGCAAACGGGAAAAGCATAAGCCTGTAGACCTCGGGATCAACCCCATTGGTCTTAACAGTATCACAGATCTGCAAGAATTCAGTCAAGAACTGAAAATGATCTTCAGATGGAAGTCCATGAAACTTGCAGTTCTGCTGCATCAGAGAA
>NC_029793.2:115348834-115356919 GCF_000816755.2 Arachis ipaensis | reverse complement strand
CAAAAAGTTTTCAAAAATATGAAGGTAAAATGAAAAAGATTTGATTTTTGAAAAAGATTTTGAAAAGATAAGATTTTTAAATTGAAAATTTGATTTGATTCATAAGAAACAATTAAATTTAAAAACTTTTTGACTAAATCAAATCATATTTTCGAAAATTTTGACTAAAATAAGGAAAAGATATATTTTTTTTATTTTTGAATTTTTAATGAAGAAAGAGAAAAACATAAAATTGACAAAATTTATGAAAATTATGAATCAAAACAACTAATGCATGCTAGAACACTATGAATGTCAAGATGAACACCAAGAACACTTTGAAGATCAAGATGAACATCAAGACTTATTTTTGAAAATTTTTAATGAAAGAAAAACATGCAAGACACCAAACTTAGAAATTTTCAAACTTTAGAAACTAACAAATTAAAAATGCATATGAAAAACAAGAAAAGACACAAAACAAGAAAATATGAAGATCAAACAAGAAGATTGGCCAGGAACAACTTAAAGATCATGAAGAACATATGATGAATTTTCGAAAATAATTTTTAGAAAATTAAAAAGATGCAATTGACACCAAACTTAAAAGTTGACTCTAGACTCAAGCAAGAAACACAAAAAAAAAATATTTTTGATTTTATGATTTTGTAAATTTTTTTTTTGTATTTTTCGAAAATTATTTTGGAAAAAAAAATGAAAAAGAAAATATTTTTATTATATATATATATATATATATATATATATTTTGAAAAGATAACGAAAAGAAAGTACCTAATCTGAGCAACAAGATGAACCGTCAATTGTCCAAACTCGAACAATCCCCAGCAACGGCGCCAAAAACTTGGTGTGCGAAATCGTGATCATTCCATTCCTTGGTAACGGCGCTAAAAACTCAATACACACGTTCATGATCTTATATCTGTTTCACAACTTCGTACAACTAACCAACAAGTGCACTGGGACGTCCAAGTAATAAACCTTACGTGAGTAAGGGTCGATCCCACGGAGATTGTCGGCTTGAAGCAAGCTATGGTCACCTTGTAAATCTCAGTCAGGCAGGTTCAAATGTATTAAGAGATTATAGTGAAATAAAAGATAATTAAAATAGGATAGAGATACTTATGTAATTCATTGGTGAGAATTTCAGATAAGTGTATAGAGATACTTTCGTTCCTCTGATCTCTGCTTTCCTGCTGTCTTCATCCAATCAATCCTACTCCTTTACATGGCAAGCTTTATGTAGGGCATCACTGTTGTCAATGGCTACATCCCATCCTCCTGTGAAAATGGTCCAATGCCCTGTCACTGCATGGCTAATCATCTGTCGGTTCTCGATCATACTGGAATAGGATTTACTATCCTTTTGCGTCTGTCACTATGCCCAGCACTCGCGAGTTTGAAGCTCGTCACAGCCATCCCTTCCCAGATCCTACTCAGAATACCACAGACAAGGTTTAGACTTTCCAGATCTCAGGAATGGCCATCCATGGGTTCTAACTTATACCACAAAGACGCTAATAACTCGGACTCGGTCCCCTGTATTAGATATCCAAGAGATATCCATTCAATCTAAGGTAGAACGGAAGTAGTTGTCATTATCCGCTCATCAATCCTCTTGTTTGATCTTCATATTTTCTTGTTGTATGTTGCATCTTGTTTTTCATATGCACTCTTGCTTTTATAATGTCTAAAAATTAAAAATTTCTAAGTTTGGTGTCTTGCATGTTTTTCTTTTCTTAAAAAATTTTCAAAAATAAGTTCTTGGTGTTCATCTTGACATTCAAAGTGTTCTTGGTGTTCATCTTGACACTCATAGTGTTCTTGCATGCATCTTTTATTTCAATCCAAAATTTTAATGTTTTTCATCAATTTTATGTTTTTCTCTTTCTTCATTAAAATTCAAAAATCAAAAGAATATCTTTTCCTTTTTCTCTCATAAACTTTCGAAAATTTGAGTTGATTTTTTCAAAAAGTTTTTAAATTTAATTGTTTCTTATAGTCAAATCAAATTTTCAATTTAAAAATTCTATCTTTTTCATTTTTCTTTTATGATTTTCGAAAATTTCAAATTGATTTTCAAAAATCTTTTTCTTATCTTGTTCATAATTTCAAAATCTTTACTAACAATTAATGTGATTGATTCAAAAATTTTTAAGTTTGTTACTTGCCTATTAAGAAAGGTTCAATCTTTAAATTTTAAAATCATATCTTGTTGTTTCTTGTTAGTCAAGTAATCAACTTTAATTTTCAAAATCAAATCTTTTTAAATTTCTTTTTCAAATCTTTTTTCAAAATAAGTTTCAATTACATCTTTTTCAAAATCAATTTCAAAATCTTTTCTAACCTCTTATCTTTTCAAATTAATTTTCAAATCTTTTTCAAATTAATCCTATCTTTTTGTTTGATTCTTATCTTTTTCAAAATTACCTAACTAATTCTCTCTCTCTAATTTTCGAAAATCACCTTCCTCTTTTTCAAAATTCCTTTTTAATTAACTAATTGTTTTGAATTTTAATTTAATTTAATTTTATTTTTCTTTTTTTAATTTTCGAATTTTAACTTTAAATTTAAATTAAAAACAAAAATATTTTTCTTTTCTTTTCAATTATTTTCGAAAATTTTTCTCTCTCATCTCCTTCTAATTATTTATTTATTTACTAACACTTCTCCTCATCTCAAAATTCGAACCCTCTCTTCCTCTTGGTGTTCGAATTTCTCTTCTTCTATTCTTTTCTTCTTCTACTCACATAAAGGAATATCTATACTGTGACATAGAGGATTCCATATATTCTTTTCTGTTTTCTTCTTTTTCATATGAGCAGGAACAAGGATAAGAACATTCTTGTTGAAGCCGATCCTGAACCTGAAAGGACTCTGAAGAGGAAGCTAAGGGAAGCTAAAGCACAACTCTCTGGAGAAAATCTGACAGAAATTTTCGAAAAAGAAGGAGACATGGCCGAAAATAATAACAATGCAAGGAAGATGCTTGGTGACTTTACTGCACCAAATTCCAATTTACATGGAAGAAGCATCTCAATCCCTGCCATTGGAGCAAACAAATTTGAGCTAAAGCCTCAATTAGTTTCTCTGATGCAACAGAACTGCAAGTTTCATGGACTTCCATCAGAAGATCCATTTCAGTTCTTAACTGAATTCTTGCAGATATGTGATACTGTTAAGACCAATGGGGTTGACTCCGAGGTCTACAGGCTTATGCTTTTCCCGTTTGCTGTAAGAGACAAAGCTAGAATATGGTTGGACTCTCAACCTAAGGATAGCCTGAACTCTTGGGATAAGCTGGTCATGGCTTTCTTAGCCAAGTTCTTTCCTCCTCAAAAGCTTAGCAAGCTTAGAGTAGATGTTCAAACCTTCAAATAGAAAGAAGGTGAATCCCTCTATGAAGCTTGGGAGAGATATAAGCAACTGACCAAAAAGTGTCCTTCTGACATGCTTTCAGAATGGACCATCCTGGATATATTCTATGATGGTCTGTCTGAATTATCTAAGATGTCATTGGACCATTCTACAGGTGGATCCATTCACCTAAAGAAAATACCTGCAGAAGCTCAGGAACTCATTGACATGGTTGCAAATAACCAGTTCATATACACTTCTGAAAGGAATCCTATGAGTAATGAGACGCCTCAGAGGAAGGGAGTTCTTGAAATTGATACTCTGAATGCCATATTGGCTCAGAATAAATATTGACTCAGCAAGTCAATATGATTTCTCAGAGTCTGAATGGATTGCAAGCTGCATCCAACAGTACTCAAGAGGCATCTTCTGAAGAAGAAGCTTATGATCCTGAGAACCCTGCAATAGCAAAGGTGAATTACATGAGGGAACCCTATGGAAATACCTATAATCCCTCATGGAGAAATCATCCAAATTTCTCATGGAAGGATCAACAAAAGCCTCAACAAGGCTTTAATAATGGTGGAAGAAACAGGTTTAGTAATAGCAAGCCTTTTCCATCATTCACTCAGCAACAGACAGAGAATTCTGAGCAGAATCCATCTAACTTAGCAAATATAGTCTCTGATCTATCTAAGGCCACTTTAAGTTTCATGAATGAAACAAGGTCCTCCATTAGAAATTTGGAGGCACAAGTGGGCCAGCTGAGTAAAAGGGTCACTGAAACTCCTCCTAGTACTCTCCCAAGCAATACAGAAGAGAATCCAAAAAGAGAGTGCAAGGCCATTACCTTACTTGGTGTGGCCGAACCCAGAGAAGAGGAGGAGGACATGAATCCCAGTGAGGAAGACCTCCTGGAATGCTCAGTGACCAATAAGGAGTTTCCCTTTGAGGAACCAAAGAAATCTGAGGCTCATCTAAAAACCATAGAGATTCCATTGAACCTCCTTTTACCATTCATGAGCTCTAATGACTATTCATCTTCTGAAGAAGATGAAGACATTGCTGAAGAGAAAGTTGCTCAATATTTAGGAGCAATCATGAAGCTGAATGCCAAATTATTTGGTAATGAGACTTGGGAGGATGAACCTCCATTGCTCATCAAGGAACTAAATGCCTTGGTTCAGCAAACTCTACCTCAAAAGAAACGGGATCCTGGTAAATTCCTAATTCCCTGTAACATAGGCACCATGACCTTTGAGAAGGCTCTGTGTGACCTGGGGTCAGGAATAAACTTAATGCCACTCTTTGTAATGGAGAAACTTGGGATCTTTGAGGTGCAAGATGCCAAAATCTCTTTAGAGATGGTAGACAACTCAAGAAAACAGGCTTATGGACAAATAGAGGACGTGTTAGTAAAGGTTGAAGGCCTTTACATCCCTGCTAATTTCATAATCCTAGACATTGGGAAGGATGAGGATGAATCCATCATCCTTGGAAGACCCTTCTTAGCCATAGCAAGAGCTGTGATTGATGTGGACAGAGGAGAATTGGTCCTTCAACTGAATGAGGACAACCTTATGTTTAAAACTCAAGGATCTCCTTCTGTAACCATGGAGAGGAAGCATGAAAAGCTTCTCTCACTGCAGAGTCAACCAAAGCCCCACAGTTAAACTCTAAGTTTGGTGTTGGGAGGCTACAACCAAATTCTAAGTTTGGTGTTGAACCCCCACATTCAAACTCTAAGTTTGGTGTTGGGAGGTTCCAACAATGCTCTGAACATCTGTGAGGCTCCATGAGAGCTCACTGTCAAGCTATTGACATTAAAAAAGCGCTTGTTGGGAGGCAACCCAATGTTATTTAATTATATCTATTTTATTTCTATTGTTATTTTATGTTTCTTTAGGTTGATGATCATGTGAAGTCACAAAAACTATTGAAAAATCAAAAACAGAATGAAAAACAGCTTTAAAAATAGCTCACCCTGGAGAAAGAACTTACTGGCGTTTAAACGCCAGTAAGAAGCATCAAACTAGCGTTTAACGCCAGAAAGAAGCATTAAGCTGGCGTTAAACACCAGAAACAAGCACCAGACTGGCGTTTAACACCAGAACAGAGCATAGAAGTAGCGTTAAACGCCAAAAACAGTCTACATTTGGGCGTTTAACGCCAAAAACAAGCAGCAAGCTTTCGTTTAATGCCAGACATGCATGCTAAGGGCGTTTTACACGCCTAATTGGAGCAGGGATGTTAAGTCCTTGACCCCACAAGATCTCCTCAGTATCTGTGGATCCCACAGGATCCCCACATTTTCTTCTCTCCTCTTCACACCTTTTCATAACTCTCTTCCACAAATACCCCTCACCAATCACCTCAGTCACTCTTCCCCATCACCTCTTCACCACTCACATCCATCCTCTCTTCCCCAAAAACCCCACCTACCTCCAAAATTCAAACTCTTTTCCCTCCCAAACCCAACCCTAATGGCCGAACCCTAAACCCCTCCCCACTCCTATATAAACCCCTAATCCCCTCTTCATTTTCACACAACACAACCCTTTCTTCTCCCCCTTAGCCGAATACACCTTCTCCCCCCATCTCCTCCATTTTCTTCCTCTTCTCCTTCTTTCTTTCTTCTTTTGCTCGGGGACGAGCAAACATTTTAAGTTTGGTGTGGTAAAAGCATAGCTTTTTGTTTTTCCATAACCATTAATGGAACCTAAGGCCAGAGAAACCTCAAGAAAGAGGAAAGGGAAGGCAATTGCTTCCACCTCTGAGTCATGGAAGATGGAGAGATTCATCTCAAAGGTCCATCAAGACCACTTCTATAAAGTTGTGGCCAAGAAGAAAGTGATCCCTGAGGTTCCTTTCAAGCTAAAAAAGAATGAGTATCCAGAGATTCGACATGAGATCCGAAGAAGAGGTTGGGAAGTTCTCACCAACCCCATCCAACAAGTCGGGATCTTAATGGTTCAAGAGTTCTATGCAAACGCATGGATCACTAGGAACCATGATCAAAGTGTGAACCCGAATCCAAAGCATTGGCTTACCCTGGTTCGGGGAAAATACTTAGATTTCAGTCCGGAAAATGTAAGGCTGGCATTCAACTTGCCAATGATAGAAGAAAACGCACGCCCCTACACTAGAAGGGTCAACTTTGATCAAAGGTTGGACCAAGTCCTCATGGACATATGTGTGGAAGGAGCTCAATGGAAAGTTGACTCAAGAGGCAAGCCGGTTCAATTGAGAAGACTGGACCTTAAGCCTGTAGCCAGAGGATGGCTGGAGTTTATTCAACGCTCAATCATTCCTACTAGCAACTGGTCTGAAGTTACTATAGACCGGGCCATCATGATCCATAGTATCATGATTGGAGAGGAAGTGGAAGTTCATGAGATTATACCTCAAGAACTCTACAAGGTGGCTGACAAGTCCTCTACTTTGGCAAGGTTAGCCTTTCCTCACCTCATTTGCCACCTCTGTAATTCGGCTAGAATTGACATAGAGGGAGACATCCTCATTGAAGAGGACAAGCCCATCACTAAGAAAAGGATGGAGCAAACAAGAGATCATGGACCTCAACAAGAGCATGAGAAAATTCCTCACCATAAAATCCCTGAGATGCCTCAAGGGATGCACTTCCCTCCACAAAACTATTGGGAGCAAATCAACACTTCCCTAGGAGAATTAAGCTCCAACATGGGACAACTAAGGATGGAGCACCAAGAGCATTCCATCATCGTCCATGAGATTAGAAAAGATCAAAGTGCTATGAGGGAGGAGCAACAAAGACAAAGAAGAGACATAGAGGAGCTCAAGAGCACCATTGGTTCTTCAAGAAGAAGAAGACTTCACCCTCACTAAGGTGGACTCATTCCTTAATCTCCTTGTTCTTATTTTCTATTTTTCGTTTACTATGCTTCATGTTTATTTATGTTTGTGTCTTTACTATATGATCATTAGTATTTAAGTGTCTATATCTTAAAGTTATGAATGTCCTATTAATCCATCACCTCTCTTAAATGAAAAATGTTTTAATTACAAAAGAACAAGAAGTACATGATTTCGAATTCATCCTTGAAACTAGTTTAATTATTTTGTTGTGGTGATAATACTTTTTGTTTTCTGAATGAATGCTTGAACAGTGCATATGTCTTTTGAAATTGTTGTTTATGAATGTTAAATATGTTGGCTCTTGAAAGAATGATGAAAAAGGAGACATATTATTTGATAATCTGAAAAATCATAAAAATGATTCTTGAAGCAAGAAAAAGTAGTGAATACAAAAGCTTACGAAAAAAAAGAGAAAAGAAAAATGGCGAAAAAAAAGAGAAAGAGAAAGAAAAAGCAAGCAGAAAAAGCTAAAAGCTCTTTAAACCAAAAGGCAAGAGCAAAAAGCCAATAACCCTTAAAACCAAAAGGCAAGGGTAATAAAAAGGATCCAAGGCTTTGAGCATCAGTGGATAGGAGGGCCTAAAGGAATAAAATCTTGGCCTAAGAGGCTAAACCAAGTTGTCCCTAACCATGTGCTTGTGGCGTGAAGGTGTCAAGTGAAAACTTGAGACTGAGCGGTTAAAGTCGAGGTCCAAAGCAAAAAAAGAGTGTGCTTAAGAACCCTGGAAACCTCTAATTGGGGACTTTAGCAAATCTGAGTCACAATCTGAAAAGGTTCACCCAGTTATGTGTCTGTGGCATGTATGTATCCGGTGGTAATACTGGAAAATAGAGTGC
>NC_029793.2:115337674-115348802 GCF_000816755.2 Arachis ipaensis | reverse complement strand
CTGAAGAAGGACTGCAGATGCTGTTGGATTCTGACCTCCCTGCACTCAAAGTAGATTTTCTGGAGCTACAGGAGTCCAAATGGCACGCTCTCAATTTCATTAGAAAGTAGACATCCAGGGCTTTCCAGCAATATATAATAGTCCATACTTTTTCCGAGTTTAGATGACGCAAACTGGCGTTCAACGCCAGCTCTCTGCCTTATTCTGGAGTCAAACGCCAGAAACAGGTTGCAAAGCAGAGTTAAACGCCAGAAACAGTTTACAAACTGGGGTTTAAGGACCTTTACACGTGAAAGCTTCAATTCTCAGCCCAAGCACACACCAAGTGGGCCCGGAAGTGGATTTCTGCATCATTTACTCATTTCTGTAAACCCTAGTAACTAGTTTAGTATAAATAGGACTTTTTACTATTGTATTTTGATCTCTGGACGTTTAGTTCTTAGATCATGGAGGCTGGCCATTCGGCCATGCCTGGACCTTATCACTTATGTATTTCCAACGATAGAGTTTCTACACACCGTAGATTAAGGTGTGGAGCTCTGCTGTTCCTCATGAAGTAATGCAAAGTACTATTATTTTTCTATTCAACTCAAGCCTACTTCTTCTCTAAGATATTCATTCGCACACAAGAACATGATGAATGTGATGATTATGTGACGCTCATTATCATTTTCACTTATGAACGCGTGCCTGACAAACACTTCCGTTCTACATGCAAACAAGCTTGAATGTGTATCTCTTAGCTTTCTGATCATGAGATCAGAGTCTTCGTGGTATAGGCTAGAATTATTGGCGGCCATTCTTGAGATCTGGAAAGTCTAAAACTTTTCTGTGGTATTCTGAGTAGGATCTGGGAAGGGATGGCTGTGACGAGCTTCAAACTCGCGAGTGCTGGGCGTAGTGACAGACGCAAAAGGATTACTGAATCCTATTCCAGTATGATCGAGAACCGACAGATGAATAGCCATGCGGTGACAGCGCATCTTGGACCATTTTCAGTGAGAGGATGGGAAGTAGCCATTGACAACGGTGATGCCCTATACAAAGCTTGCCATAGAAAGGAGTGGGAATGATTGGATGAAGATAGTAGGAAAGCAGAGGTTCAGAAGGAACGAAAGCATCTCTATACGCTTATCTGAAATTCTCACCAATGACTTACATAAGTATCTCTATCCCATTTTACGTTTTATTTATCTTTTAATCATTAAAACTCTATAACCATTTGAATCCGCCTAACTGAGATTTACAAGGTGACCATAGCTTGCTTCAAGCCGACAATCTCCGTGGGATCGACCTTTACTCACGTAAGGTTTATTACTTGGATGACCCAGTGCACTTGCTGGTTAGTTATGCCAAGTTGTGACAAAGTGTGTGAATTACGTTCCGAGCACCAAGTTTTTGGCGCCATTGTTAAGGATCACAATTTTGTGCACCAGAGGCTGTGCTTCTTCTTCTTTAAGCTCCATCTCTTGATCAACCTTTGCAAAGTCTTCAACCATGATATGCCTTGGAAGTTGTACACCCTCCTTAACATCAACATCAAACATCCTGGAAGGAGGCTCTATGACTGGACTTTCCCATAGAGGTTCCGCATCTCCCAAGTCTTCAACCACTTCTTCTTCTGTGATAATTTCAGCTTTCTCCACTTGCTCTAATACACAATCAAACTCCTCCTTGATGTCACTTAGTGTAGAGTTGTCTTTAATGATGGAGCTTCCCTCTTGTTCAACCTTCACTAATTCTTCAACTACTTCATCTTCAAGGGTCTCTCCTACCTCCACCTTTTGGGCCTCCTCTTGCTTCTCTTGAAGTATGTGTGCATAAAACTGATCCATTACATCCCTAAGACGATCTCTTCGCTCTTGTTCCGGGTCAGTAGCATCATTGGGATCATGTTGCTCTTGCATTGATGGATGTGAGTGCTCTTCCATGGATGGTGGTGATGGGATGGAGAGATCATTATGGGTTGAAAAGGAGGTGCACAAGAGATTGAAGCATCTCATCATAGAAAGAGGAAGAGGGGGCAATTGTTTTGGAATTGGAGTGGTTCTATGTATGGTTCATATGGTGGTTGGTATGGTGGATAAGGACTAAGGTCATATGGGGGTGTTTGGTGGTAAGGGTCTTGTGAGTATGGTGGTTCAAAATTATGTTGAGGAGGGGGTTCATAGACGTATGGTGGTGGGGGTTGATAATCAAAAGAGTGCTCACCATAGTCATTATCTTGGTATGCCTCTTGGAATGGCTCTTGGTCATAGTATGTTGGTGGAGGTTGTTGCCAAGAGGGTTGATCAAATTCTTGTGGCTCCTCCCATCTTTGATTCTCCCATCCTTGATGCATATTCTCATTGTAATCTCCTCTTCCTGCAACATAATTTGAACTAAACTCATAGCCAAAGGGGTGAGAATTTATAGCAACAAAAGAAAATAAAAACAAAAGCTAAAAAAAATAAGCAATAAAGTCCTAAAACCAACAAAAACTAACAAGCAAGCAAAAAGTAAATATTTACAATAACCAATAATAAGGCACACGTTTGCAATTTTTCGGCAATGGCGCCATTTTGATGAACAGACTTTTGTATGGTCTAGAATTTCACAAATAAGTTCTCGTTGAAAGTATAGCTTCTAAACCAACAAAGAATCCTTTCATGCAAAAGTTTGGTTGTCACAAGTAACAAATCCCTAATAAAATTGATAACCGAAGTATTTAAACCTCAGGTCATCTCTCAAGAAATTGCAGGGAAGTGTGCTTATAATTGGTTATGGAAAAGTGTGTTTTTGGGGTTTTGGATAAGGAGCAAGAAAAGTAAATGGCAATGAAATTCAAATGATAAAAAGAGGTCTTGGCAAGGGTTGGTGGTCAAGGATCTCTATCCTTATCACTAACCACAACATCAGAATTAGCAAGGATCAATCACATTAAATCATCCTCTAACTAGTAAAGGAAAGTTAAATGGGCTATATCAATCCAAGTCCATAAGTCCTAACTCTCCACCAATTCAATTAGTGAGAACTAAAGTCAACGGCTACCAATCATCAATTACTTGGACATTAGTAACTCAAGAGTTCCCAAGTTACCATCCAAAGCCAAGAACACAAAATTATAAGCTAAAACTCTCCCAAGCATTTCATCAAACACTTGGAGTGCACATAATAAAAACATAGGAAATTAATAAGAGAATATTAGATCTAAACAACCAATAGCAAGGATTCAATAACAACAAATGAAGAAGTAAGCAATAAACATGGAATACCTCAAATTGCATTAAATATAAAATCAAGTCTAACATGATAATTTAAAAACTAAAGTAATCAACAAGGAAGATCAATAAACTAGAATGCTAAGACAAATAAAAGTAGAAGAAAAATCCTAAATCCTAAAACCTAGAGAGAGGAGCCTCTCTTTCTAAAAGCTACATCTAAAACCTAAAATTATGTGAATAAAAAGTGTCTCCTTGATTCCTCCACTCTGTAGCCTCTAATATGTGTTTTCTGGACCGAAAACTGGGTCAAAAACAGCTCAGAAATCGCTGAGGGCAATTTCTGATACGTACAGGTCGCTGGTTTTTTGCAGATGCACACGTCCGCGTGATGCATGCGTGCGCGCCCCCTTAAACGCCAGAAAACTATAGCAAATTATATATCATTTTGAAGCCCAGGATGTTAGCTTTCCAACACAACTAGAACCGCCTCATTTGGACCTCTATAGCTCAAGTTATGATCGATTGAATGCGAAGAGGTCAGGCTTGACAGCTTTGTGATTCCTTCAATTTCCTGTATTCCTTCCTCTTTTGCATGCTTCCTTTCCATCCTCTAAGCCATTCCTATGCTGTAAACCCTGAAAACACTTAACACACATATCACAGCATCGAATGGTAATAAGAGAGGATTAAAGCTATCAAATTTAAGGCCAAAGAAGCATGTTTTCAATCATAGCACAAAATCAGGAAGGAAAATGTACAACTGGCGATTTCTATGAATAAGTTTGAGAATAGTGGATAAAATCTACTCAATTAAGCACAAGATGTATCACGAATTAGTGGTGCATCAGTAATGTAATGTGAAAACTTAGGCTAGTGACCCTAGGATAGGAATTGAATTGTTGATGTGTTGATTGGTTGAGATGGATTGTGTTATTATGAATGTGGTTAGTGATTTTGGAGGTTTTGATGGAATTTTATATGTATGATATGTATGCCTTGGTGTATGTTTAATGGTTAGTGAGATTGAATCGTGGTTGGTACCATATTGATGGTGAAAATGATATTGATTTGTATGTATAGTGGTTGGTTAAATTGAATATTGTTGAAATTGAGGTATGGAATAATGTTGATATGGTATGGTGTTGTTAAATTGAAACATTGAACTTGAGAATGGAGGAAGTTGGTAGGTTGTGGCTTGTATGAGAAAATGAGTATATATGGTTGATGTTGAATTGGTAAGTTTGGGTTAGTTTTAAAAGGATTTGGAAGTTGTATGTTTTGAAATTGGAGGTTTACAAGTTTGTGAAAATTGTGATTTTGGCCCAACTTTGACGGAGTATAACTTGGTCTCTAGACCTTTGATTTATTTCAAACTTATTTAGAAAGAAAATTTGGTCCAAGATGTTTATGCCGTTCAAAGAACGGAGGAAAAATATTTTAAAATGAGGAAGTTATGCTCGATCAAAGATTGGTGTACAAGCTAAAAATTCTGGACTTGGCAGCTTTTTTGAGTTGCTGCATTGTATGCGTATGCATACATTCCATACGTGGATATGCGCTTTTGTTTGGCGCGTTTGCGTATGTGGAAAAGGGACTGCATACGCGAAATAGGCCAAAATGCACACTCATGCGTACGCGTGGGCCACACGTACACGTGATCTGGGGTTTTTGCGTACGCGAATTCCCTCATACATGGTCAGTCATTCCTGTTTGGTGCGCATGCGTACGCGGGAAGGGCAATGCGCACGCGACATGGTCCAAACACGCACTCACGCGTATGCGTGACCCTATTTTCAGCAAATATGAGTTTTGTGTTTTTAAAACCAAATTTCAAACCTCTAAGCCTCTATTTTCATCCTTTTAGCCCTAAATCCTCATAGAATGCCTAGTATTGAGAAGAAGTTAGGGAAGGTGGTAACTTGTGGATGAAGTAAAGGGAGAATTAATGATGAACCATGATTAGTGATGATTGTATGAGTTGTTGACGATGTTGGTGGAAGTGCTGTGTATGATATGAGCCAAATGGTTGTATGTGATCATGAATTATGGCTGGTTGTGGATTATGTTATGAGCCGCATGGCTTTATTAATTCTGAATTATGGCTAATTAGGAATGCATATATGCTTGTTGAATGATAATCTGATTGTTGCACTTCCAAACATCTGAGATACGAGTTTTCCTGGGTGAAAACAGTGGCTAGCCACCACGTATTCCAGTTGAGACTTGATACTCTGCTGACCCTATGTCGTAAGTGTGGCCAGACACTGAAAGTTTTGGATGAGCTCGCCTCTGTAGATAAACACCAGTGTGGGTGTTGTATGATTATGATTATGATTGTGAATTACTCGAGTTGGGGATGGACGACAAAGGGACAGTCCAATGGTTAGCTACCAGGACTTATCGGGTTGGCTTTATAACCGACAGATGAGACTCATCAGCCACTAGAATAGGCATGCATTATATGCATCTATATGTTTGTTTGGTGTGTTTTGTTTGGAATGCCTAATTGACTGCATAACTACTTGCTAATTGTTTATCTGCTGTATATGCTTTCTACCTGTGATTTCTTTGTCTGTAATAAATGTGTTTGTAACAACTGATTCCGGTGACGGTTGGGAGGTTTGGAGGAGTTGGAAGGGGAGTTTTAGATGGACCGAACACCCTTAGCTAGTTGCCTATTACTTTTTCATGGATTAGTTATGTTTATAAGCTTTAGTTATCTGTTGGAAGTTCTAGGATTGCATTTGGCTTTTCCAAGACATTATATGTTAGATATGTGGGCACTGTTACCATACTAAGAACCTCTGGTTCTCACCCATGTGAATTTTGTGGTTTTCAGATGTAGGACATGAGGCTTCTCGCTAAGACATGCTGGAAGCTTCTGATTTAGCAAAGATCCTTATCTCTCGAAGATTTATTTTGGTTATACGTATTACATAGATACTCATTATATCCACTGTTTATATATTTTTTGTATTAACTTTGTCTAGAGGTTATTTTGGAGAAAGGGTTCTCATATATATATGCTTGGGCCGGTTACCTTATATGCTCGGGCCGGTTACCTTCGCTATATATATATATATATCCGTGTTAGCTTATTTTTTATCCTGTTTTGCTTACGTTATCGAATTCGTGAATTTTGCGCTTTTCAATTTTAACGATTTTGCTTTACCCTTTTTTTCAAAGGCTCCTAGTTAAAAATCTTTTTTCACTATTACTATATATAAAATTTTACTTTTAGAGGTCGTAATACCTCACCACCTCTGTCTTATGACTTAAGCATAAGGCTCTGTGTGGTAGGGTGTTACACCATCGCATGTGAGGTGCTGTGTGCATTGAAGCATAAAGTCTTTTTAAACGAAGTATAAGCGATAAATAATGCATTCATTTCAAAGGCACTTCTTTACTCTTTTACCTATCTTGTACCTTGGAGAATCACAAAATTTACGTTCCTTTCTTGATATATCATCTTCCTTGTAATATAACATACAACCATTAATGCAACAATCAATTTTTTTACTTTCCATGCCAAGTTTCGATACTAGCTTCTTACTTCATAAAATTGGAGACAAGTAAGTTATTCTTAGGCATCACTTTCTTTATGGATTTAACAAAATCATCAAAAATTTATTGAGATTCATTCCCTTTAACTTTTATACTCAACATTTTAACTGTCATTGATAATTCTAAATGATTACACATCCCTCAAATAATGGGCACTGAGCAGACCGTAATAAATTATAAATTTTTTTAGCTTTTGCATTTAGAGGCTCCTCCATGTGTTCTTCAAATTGACTCATCAACTCTAGTCCAGCAGCATCAACCACCGTAGATTCATATGAACTTATTGGCACACTAACATGTGGAGAAAAATACGTGCCTTCTTGATTATCATGATCTACATTCAAATGCAATGAACTCTCTTCATGTAAATTCTAACACCAATATCTTGGCATGAAACTATTTTTATAAAATCTAGCTCATTCGGAGTTGAAAAAACTTTATTTTTATGCTTGTTACAAGGACATCTAAGTACATTGCCATCAAGTACAAATTGAGGTTGTTTTGTAACTGTATCAATAAGATGTTGAACACCATTAACAAATTTCTGTCGTAATCCTCTTCGGTTTGACAAATTCTTATTATACATCCATTTTCGATGTTCTGAAATTTCTATATCTACACACAAAGCATATTAAAAATTAAATTAGTTAAATTATAATTTTATGAGATAACCAACTATGAGTAGAATCAATTTAATTTTATAAAATTATAATATTATATTTTAATAAATAATAAATCATTAAAAAAATTTATATGAACAATAAATACTAAAAATTCTATTAAAAAAATACAATAATATACATAAGTGAACATAAAAAAAACTCTAAACAAAAATATTCATACTATGAACAAAAAAAATTGATAAAAAATCAAAACTTAACAAAGAATACTAACAATAATATTAAAAAAATATTTGTTTGTAAAATATAGCCATAAAAAAATTTAAAAACTCTGATGATTATTCACTACAAGAAAAATACCCATTCAGCCACACTTTTTTTAAGCTACATTTGAAAAGCGTAGCCTATTCTACGCTATTCTATGAATAGGCTACGCTTTTCTCCGTGTTGCCTTTTTATAAGAGAAAAAGATACACAATTATGGCATCATTTAAAAAGTGTAGCCATAGGTATTATAGAAATCACTTATAAAGCGTAGCCGTAGGTTGATATCTATGGGTTCACTTTTCGTATCAAAGAGAACGCTTTTAAAGAGTAACTTATTTATTATGTTTTGGGTGCGTTTTAAAAGTGATGCCTAATGTATGTAGGGCAAATTCTAACACTTAGCAAATTTTTTATTTCCCTTTCAGTTCCCTCCAGAAGAACACACGCACAGCCCACTTCGCGCACAACAAACCCTATTTCCTCCAGAAGCTCATCCTTTTGCCATTCTCATCACCTTCACGCATAACCTTCACCTTAGCCAACCCTTTCGCGCACAACACACCCAGTCACCCAGTCACCTAGTCACCCCCACTTAGAAAAAATTTAACCTCACCCAGTCACCCTCACTCATGCGACATACACCATCATCCTCACTCCACACACACACACAGAAAGAGGGAAGAAATCCGAAAGGGGGAGAACGGGAAGAAGAAGAGAAGAGAGGGAAGGTAGGAAAGGACGACGCCGGCTAGGGCTCCGCCACCGTCGCTGTCGAGCGCCAGAGAGAGAGAGAGCGCTCGAGGAAAAGAGAAAACGCGATGGAGGAGAGAAGAAGGGGGTGCTTCGTCGCCACTGAAGCTCCACCGCCACTGCTAGGGCTTGTTGCCATCGCCGTTCTGCCATCGTCGGGCTGCTGTGCTGCCGCCGAGGAGGTCGAAGGGATGTCTCGCCGCCGTCGTGCTCTGTCGCCAAGTCGTTGTCTTGCTGCTCATCACCATCGTCGTATCCTCTGTCACCAGGTAAACATTCTCTGTTCTGTATCCTCCCTTTCTCGCTCATTCTCTAACTCGCTCTCACTTTTCAGTTCGAAGGTGGGTATGGTTTTGATAGTAATGATGAACTGCAACGTCTAATTAAGATAGAGAAAGTATGTATCAATTTTCAATTGGTTTTGTGAATTTTTGGGGGTTTTAGGTTCGAATTTTAGGTTTTCAATTAGTTTAACATCTTAAGGAAAAATTAGTGAAAAGAACAGGTTTCACACTGAAATATTTTGATTTACGTCTTGGTTCATACGCATTCCTTGAACATAGTGGTTGCTTTCAATTTCTTGCTTCAAGCTATATTCCTCTCTGATGCTTTTTTTGGTTATGTTTTCTTTGCTTTGGGTGTTTTACATGGAAATTTGATAACCAATTTAAATTCTCCTTAATCATATAAACTAGGAATTCATCTGAAAACTAAAGAAGCCTGGAACTTCTTCCTGTGATATCTTTGTAGCAATGTAGCCTTACTAATCAGGTGTGAGTTGCAGAAGGATCTAAATGTGGGTGTAGATGACTATTTTTATTCTTATTGTCATTACTAATTAGGTGATCTTTAGTTATTGTGCGATGTGCATGCATGATCATGAATATTTTTTTATTTTTAAACTGACTCATTTTTCTTTCTGCAGAGGCTCTTTAGGTGTTTGCAGTCACACGATTTTGATGTTATTAGTGTCCTTTCTGCTAACATGATGAATCTCATATAGGTAATTAATCTTGCTACAGAAAAAAAGCTTTGAGAATCTTTGTTCCTAGTGAAGTGAGTTTTAGAACTTTTAGCAGATTAGTAGAAGTCTAGAAGACTTGATGTAGTTGGAATACTTTTGGTTTAGACTTTTCTCTATGAAATAAGGTGCTGGGTTTGCAGCATTGTGAATGTTATAAAATATAAAACTATCTTTGAGGAGCATTTTAGGATAAGAGCATGTTAGCTGGTTTGGAATCACTTTTATAATAAATTAGAAATTTACATTTTATATCCTAGTCAAAATTTTCAATCTCAGCATTTAAATCCAATCGTTATGGTGCTACATACTACATTATCTTGGATCAAAGGGTTTACAACTACTTGTGGTATAGATGAACAACAGTGAAGATGAAGAAACCTGCCATCTGCATCACAATCAAATAGTTACCATTACATTAGGTGCCAACTAGTCAAAATTGGCAAATTTATAGCAATGTATGAGAATGAGAGGAAGATACTTTCCATTGAAAATGCTGCTCCGTAATAGGGATATGCTGCTGGTATGAATCTCTCATATTCATTGTGTCTGAAGGGACGGACAGGGATCTACGTACAAAGTTCAAAGGCATTCGAGATCTTTGTGGTGAGCTTCATGTTCCTAAAATTCTAAGTTAGGGCAGCATAAATAGTTTCAAATCTTTGTGGTGCTTGTTCTGAAGTCATAGCCAAGTTCTCTGTTAAACCAATGTAACCATTTTGAATGTTGCATCTGGACGTTAAGGGAACAACATTTTTAATTACTTAGAATGGTTAAAATTAAATTTTAATGTTTTTTTAGGATCCGGATTTGTTTATCTCAGCTGTACGCCGAAGACATCACTACTCCTGATGATAAACAAGAGCTTGATGAGGCTTTACAGCAGGAGGTAAGTTGGTAATTCAGTTTTCGCACCTTTAGATATGAAATTACAATTTTCGCACTTAAAAGTAAATTGGTAATTCATATGCTACCTGATTGACTATTCTTAGATTTTATTTACTATTTCATATGGATATCTCATGTATTGTTTGGATTCCACCTTTGAAATCAGTAGAGAATCACCCCAAAAAGCGTAGCCGTAGCCCAAAAAGCGTAGCCGTAGCCTAAGGCATCATTTTTTTTCACTTTTGGCTACACTTTTCAAGTGTACCTGAATGGGTGTTTTTCTTGTAGTGATTTTTACTATCTCTTGTTACAAATGAGATTAAGTAATAAAATTGACAGAAAAATTAATTTTTTTTAATTAATTTTTCAATTTAACAATTGGATTCAAACACTAAACATAAAAGATACAATTTGTTGCTTCTGATAAACAAGCGTTAAAACCCAGAATCATATTTGTGTTTAGAGAAAAAAAATTACCAAACAAAAAATTATGGTATTCGAGAAGATTAGACGTGCTTCTTGAGTTTGTAATGCTAAACTAAACACATCCTAAATAGTTTAGAAACTGAACTAAACTACTTTTTCATATAGAAACTAATTTTAAACCAGCTTATAATAATATAGTGCTCCGATCTAGTTGATAAACTGATTTATTTGCTAAAATTAATTTTAACCTTTCTTTTTCTTTTTTCTTTTAACTGCAAAGTTATGCATAAACCGAAAACTCAAAAAAAAGGTGCATTTTTTTAAAAATTATTTATATTTATTTATTTTGTATAAATTTAATATATTTGAAAATGAGACAAAAAAATGTA
>NC_029793.2:115332632-115337199 GCF_000816755.2 Arachis ipaensis | reverse complement strand
TACAGTAGCAATTAAATGTGCTCATTACAATATAAGCAAAATATTAGTAATCAGTATAGAATTATCCATGAAAAATTGAAGACATAGAGGGTCAGATCTATAATATTTAAAAAAAACCATTATAACCTTTTTTTTTAGTACTCAAAAGAATTATGATTTCAAAAGAATTATGATTTCTGTTATTTGGAAAGAAAAATAATTTCACTTTTTATTTGGGTATTGATAATTTGGTAAAACGAAGAATTTGACATTGATTTAAGTATTGAGAAAGAAAATATGTGTAAATATTTTTTTAGTATCTAATTATTTTTATTAGTATTTTTATTTTGAAACAGATAAAAAAATTGAACTTATTCAAAGAAAAAGGACTAAAAATATTTAAAAAGACAATAATATGATTTTCTATTAACAACATAATTTTTTTTTAATATCGTATCTTTTATGCTCTTTTTTTCCATCATTACTCATTTTCCATGTTGAAACATTTTTTTAATATAAGTTCTGCATAATGAGTTTTATGTCATTGTATCTTTGTAACAATTGAAAAAAATGCTTAGTTTTAATATTATTGCTATGAAATTAAATATTAATTTTATTTGGTTTAAAATCAAATTGAACCATAAAAATTGATTTTTATCAAATTGATTTTCTTTAAAAAAATGAGTATTAATACACATAATGATAGTTACAAAAAAAAGAACTTATCTATGTAGAATTTCTCTTAAGAGACCTCTTTAGCAAATTAATTCAAATACCGTATGTAGCTCAAAAAAAGAATTCACCACAATTCTTATAATAAGATTTTATATATATGTAAGTATAACTTCATATATTATTTTATCTATTGATTAAATAATTGTGTCATACATGTAGGAATTATATAAATACCTTAAGAATTTGAAGAAAAACTTACTTGTAATCTTAATTAAAATTTATCGATATACATCACCAAATAGAACGTTTATGAAAAATTGAACTATATATATATTCATCCTTGTTTAAACGATTATAAATATTTTTTTTAGAATATATTTTAAATATCTTTAACTAAGATTAATATTAAATTTGATTTTTATATGATGAAGATTTAAAAACACGACTTAAATTAAATAATTCAAAATTAAATTTAATTTTAATTTTATTAAATATTTATCTTTTAGGTACTAACACTATAATATTATATTTTTTAACTTATTGGTAAAAATTAGATATAATTTAATTTTAAAATTTCAATATATGTAGTTGTTTCAAAACTACCCCTATATTCTGCGGCAAAAAACCAAATTTTATTCAAAATTGCCCTTTTGGTTTTAGTTTTTAGAGGCCTCCTCTCTCTTTCTCAAAAATTGTTCTGTCTCACAGTTTAGTAGTTTATAGAGCCCTCTTCACCCACACTGCTCTGCCTCCTACTAGTGGCCGCCGCAGATCTTCTGGGTCACACTCCAACCAGCCTCTGACTTTGCAACTCAGGCTACCTCTATCCTTTCTCGTGCTTCGCACTCACAAGTTATAGAGCCCTAACTCACTCACACTACTCTGCCTCCTACCTGTGGAAGCATCTGATCGTCCAGTCTCAGACCTCGCATCCTCGCTAGCCTCCAACCTCGTACCTCAGGCGACTTGCACCCTCATCATTTGTGCTCACAGGTCACAGCTCTCACCCACTCACACTACTCTGCCTCTTACATGTGGCCATTTCCTCCAGTATCAGACCTCACACCACTTTGCATCTTTGTGCGTCCTTTGCCAAGTCTCAATTTTTTGTGAGTGGTGATGTGATTCTTGTTTGTTCTCTTTGTTAATGATGATTCTTTGTTTGTTTCTTTATCAATTTTTTGTGAGTAGTGATGTGATTTTTGTATCCTTTGTATGGAGTTTTGAACAGAGTTATTTTCTCATTTCTTCATCCGCTACAAATACTGAATCCGTCCCTACCTGAAGCTGAGAGCTTGGTCTCTGTAAACTTTTAAGTTTTCTAATTTTTTTCTCTTCATATAGTTATTAAGTTTTCAATCTTCTAAAACATTAATTGAAGTTGTTTTCTTGCTTGCTTATCCATTTTGCAGGTGATACTTGGTGATTCATTCTTCCGTGAGAGGGAGTATCCTAGAGTTATTGTAAGAGATGATTTTCTATATATATCTTTCTCCTTTTTTTGCGTGGTTAAATTCTGGAACAGACGCTACTTCTCATATCATTTTGATTTTGATGTAGTTTCATAAATAAACTGGATACATCTTTTCATTCTGCTGTACTTATTGCAATTGAAAGTAGATTATATACTATTTAAGCATTGCTACAAATAATCTTAGTGTGTATTACATGATTAGTGAACTTATGTCTGTCAATCTATAGTTTGTGTTTCGATTTTATGTGTTAAGAACATATGAATTTCTTGTGCAATTGATGCTTTGTTTAATAGCCTTATTCGTTACAACTCTTTGATAATTGGTATTGTTGTTTGTTCTTATATGTAAAAAGTAGTCTATGTTAAGCTCTGACCTTACATTTTGCTTTAAGACAAGCATTTGCTTATCTCAATTAAGTTTATGATGTCTCTCAATTTGCCTTAGTTATTATATTTTATATTCTATGACTTGTCTATTTGTGATTAATGCTTATGTGTGTTTATGTCAGCCGTGTATCTATCTATTATTGTAAAATATTATATTTTCATGATCATACGAGATATGCTCTTTGAGATTGTAATAACTCACTTTTATGTCTATTTGTGTTATCACTTTGAGATATGCTCTTTGAGATTGTAATAACTCACTTTTAAGTTTTGTGTGCACTAATCACCTCTTTATTAATAGATTTTTGCATTTTAAGTTTTGTGTACACATGAGTATTAATGAGTAAAACTATATGCATGCATATGCTACAGAAAACTAATTTAAAAAAAGATACTTCACTTAACATGTTTCATGAATGCAAAGTATTAATAAATCAGCAACAAAGTCTAGATCACAATGCAGCAACATTCATTATATCAAAGTATTACAAAACAAACAACGTACATTCATTATAATATTTTTCAAGTTTAGCTCATAATGAGAATATTAGTATTTAAGTGTAACAAAATCTAAATTTCTAAGGTCTAACTTTGTCTACATATACCTAGGAAAATGATATGCTCATACAACAATAAATATTACACATAATGATAACACAAATAGATATAAAAGTGAGTTATTACAATCTCAAAGTGCATATCTAGTATGATCATGAAAACATAATATTTTACAATAATAGATAGATACACGGCTGACATAAGCACACATAAGCATTAATCACAAATAGACAAGTCACAGAATATAAAATTATATTATAGGCAAGGCAAACTAAAAGACATCATAAACTTAATTGAGATAAGCAGACATTTGTCTCAAAGCAAAATGCAAAGTCAGAGCTTAACATGGACTACATTTTACACACAAGAACAAACAACAATACCAATTATCAAAGAGTTGCAACAAATAAGGCTAGTAAACAAATCGTCTATTGCACAAGAAATGCATATGTTCTTAACACATAAAATCGAAATACGAACTATAGATTGACAAACATAAGTTCATTAATCATGTAAACACACTACGATTATTTGTAGCATGCTTAAATAGTATATAATCTAGTTCCAATTACAATAAGTACAACAGAACAAAAAGTTGTATCTAGTTTATCTATAAAACTACATTAAAATCAAAATGATATGAAGTAGCATCTCTTCCAAAATTTAACCACACAAAAAATGGAGAAAGGTATATATAGGAAAGTGTCTCTTACAATAGCTCTAGGATACTCCATCTCACAGAAGAATGAATCACCAAGTAGCACCTGCAAAATTGATAAGCAAGCAAGAAAGCAACTTCAATAAATGTTTTAGAAGATTGAAAACTTAATAACTATATAAAAAGAAAAAAATTAGAATACTTGGAAATTTACAAAGACTAAGCTCTCAGCTTTCAGGTGGGGACGGATTTAGTATTTGCAGCAGATGAAAAAATAAGAAAATAACTCTATTCAAAATACCATACAAAGGATACAAGAATCATATCACTACTCACAAAAAATTGACAAAAAAACAAACAAAGAATCATCATTAATAAAGAGAACAAACAAGAATCACATCACTACTCACAAAAAACTGAGACTTGGCAGAGGACGCACAAAGACGCAAAGTGGCAAGGGTCGGAGGTTTCTGGGGGTGCAAGGTCCGAGACTGGAGGAGGCAGCCACATGAAAGAGGTAGAGTAGTGTGAGTGGGTGACCGCTGTGACCAGTGAGCGCAAATGACGAGGGTGGAGGTCACCTGAGGTGCAAGGACGGAGGCTGGCGAGGATGCGAGGTCTGAGACCGGAGGATCGGATGCGGCCACAGGCAGGAGGCAAAGCAATGTGAGTGAGTTAGGACTCTGTAACTTGTGAGCGCAAAGCACAGGAAAGGGTTGAGATAACCTAAGTTGCAAAGTCGGAGGCTGGCTGGAGTGCAACCCAGAAGATTAGCGGCGGGTACTGGTGGAAGGAAGAGTAGTGTGGGTGAGAAGGGCTCTATAAACTACTAAACT
>NC_029793.2:115331477-115332538 GCF_000816755.2 Arachis ipaensis | reverse complement strand
TGTGCATAAACGTTCTATTTGGTGATGTATCTCGGTATGTTTCAACTAAGATGACAAATAAATTTTTCTCTAAATTCTTTAAGGTATTTATATAATTCCTACATATATGACACAATCATTTAATCAATAGATAAATTAATATATGAAGTTATTCTTACATATATATAAAATCTTACTGTAGGGATTACAGTGGATTCTTGTTTTGAGTTACGGTATCTGAATTAGTTTGCTAAAGAGGTCTCTTGAAAGAAACTCTACATAGGTAAGTTCTTTTTTTTTAGTAACTATCATTGTTTGTATTAATACTCATATTTTTTTTTTATAAAAATCAATTTGTTAAAAACCAGATTTTATGGTTCAATTTGGTTTTAAACTAAATAAAATTGGTATCTAATTTCATTGCAATTGTAACACCCTACCACACACTGTCTTATGCTTAAGTCATAACACAGAGATGGCGAGGTATTACGACCTCTAAAAGTAAAACAAAGACATTAAACAGAAAAGCACATCACTCACGTAAGCGATAAACGTAAACCAAATAGGATGAGAGTAAAGCAACATATATATTTATATATTGGAGAAGATTTCCAAAGATATAGGAAACAAAGTTTCTGACTCGGCTCGTGAAGTCAAAACTGGTGTAAGACCCGGTTAATTAACGGCTAATTAACCCATATATGAGAATTTATTCTAGAAAACCAAAAATGATATTTTTATGGCTAAATGTGATAGAGAAATTTGAGACGAGAATTTCGGTACCAATTTTATAGAAAACGGACCAAGATTGGACCGAACGGGCCAAACCGGGCCAACCGGACCCAAAGTGGGCCCTTGGCCCAACATAACTAAACCAAAACCCTAGTTTTCAGCACTCTCTCTCCTCACAACACACTCAAACACGCTGAAAACTAATATGGAGGGGGAAAGAACACTCTCTCAAGTTCTCTCCCTTGGTTGATCTTCAAACCACCATAACTTTTGATCTAGAGCTCCGATTGCCGCTCCGTTTGCGGCCACGCGTTCACCGCGGAGAGCTCTACAAAACCCATACAATTAAT
>NC_029793.2:115327890-115330841 GCF_000816755.2 Arachis ipaensis | reverse complement strand
GCATACGCGCCGTTCTTCGAGAAAGCATCATCCACGCGTGCGCGTGGTGTGCGCGAGCACGTCGATGCGCTGCATCGACTGCCCAGCCATTTTCCAGAGAGTTGTGCCAAAGTTGTGCCAGTTTTGTGCCTGGGGCACAATGTATTCGCGCGTATGCGTGGCTGACGCGTGCGCGTCATTTGGCTAATTTTCAATCCGCGCGTTCGCGCGTATGACGCTTGCCCGTCGATGAGTTTTAAGTTCATCCACGCGTGCGCGTGGAGTGCGCGTACGCGTGGCCCTGTTTTCATCCCAAATCGAGTTACGGTTTTTTTGTTTACACCCTTTTTCTACAAAGGCTCCTAGTTATAATCAATCATTCATACTACTATACGTACTAAATTTTTGTTTTAGAGGTCGTAATACCTTGCCATCTCTGAATTATGACTTAAGCATAAGACTCTGTATGGAATGGTGTTACATTATGGTATCAGAGCAGTTCGTTCCTATAGAGCCTGAGGAATGGACTGACTATGCTTCTGTGCATTCTCTATATATGTGTCATGTGCTATTAGTATATCTGCTTGATATAATTGGCATAAACGTTCATGAGCATGCATTTGGGACTTTGAAGCGCTAAACTTCCGATATTGAGACTGATCAACTTAATATCGATTGTTTGGTGTGTATAGGAACCAGATGGCGCCTCGTGGACGTGGTAGAGGCCGTGGGAGAGGACATACGAATGCTCGTGCACCGGAGACTAATCCTAATGACCCGGTGAACTTTATGACTACGTTGGAGAACATGGCTGCTGCTATGCAAGCCACTGCTGAGGCTCTTGGTCAACAGATGAACAACCATGGTAATGACGGAGTTAGAGTTCAGGGTCCGATGACACTGGTGAACTTTTTGAAGGTTAATCCACCAAAGTTCAAGGGAACTACTAGCCCGACTGAAGCCGATACGTGGTTTCAAGCTATGGAACGAGCACTGCAAGCGCAGGTGGTACCTGAAGGGCAGCATATAGAGTTCGCTACCTATTTGCTCACTGGTGAAGCGTCGCATTGGTGGCAGGGTATCCGACGCCTTCTGCAGCAGGGTGATGATTATATCACCTGGGATGTCTTCCAAGAGGAGTTCTATAAGAAGTACTTTCCGACTTCTGCTAGGACGGCCAAGGAGCTTGAATTGTTGCAGCTGAAGCAGGGTGCTTTGTCCGTATCCGAGTATACTGACAAGTTTGAGGAGCTGTTCAGATTCTCTCGTATGTGTCAAGGGACTCCGGTGGAATATGAGGAATGGAAGTGTGTTAAGTACGAAGGAGGACTCCGCAGCGATATTTTCAGTTCAGTGGGACCAATGGAGATTAGGACTTTCTCCGAGTTGGTGAACAAGTGTAGGGTTGCTGAAGAGTGTGTGAAGAGGGCAACCGCTGAGAAAGGAAGTCACAAAGGATCATTTTCACAGAACCAAGGGAAGAGCTTTGCACCTAGAGGTCCGCCTTTCAAGAGGGGAGGTTCTTTTAGGAGGCCCAACAACAACTACTCCCAAGGGAAAAGGTTTGGGAAGCAGTCTCAGAATGATCAAGCTTGTACTAGGTGTGGAAGTCACCATTCGGGAGCACCATGCAAGGCTGGATGGGGTTTGTGCTACAATTGTGGAAAGGCGGGGCATAAAGCCGCAAGTTGTCCAGAGAAGCAAAAGCAAGGTGCTGGGAAAGCACAACAGATTGGTCGGGTGTTCACCATCTCAGCTGTGGGTGCAGAGGGATCCGAGACACTCATTCGAGGTAATTGTGAAATGGCTGGTCAAACTTTAAATGCTTTATTTGATTCGGGAGCATCGCATTCATTCATTGCATTTGAGAAAGCCCATGAGTTAGGATTGAAGATCGTAACCTTAGGTTATGACTTAAAAGTGTATAATGCTACCCATGAAGCCATGGTAACTAGGCTAGGATGCCCGAAAGTTTCGTTTAGGTTTAAGCAGCGTGGTTTTGTCCATAACTTAATCTGCTTACCGATGATCGGTCTTGACCTTATCTTGGGATTGGACTGGTTATCTGAGAACCATGTCCTGCTAGATTGTTCTACAAAGTCGGTGTACTTTATGCCGGAAGATACAGAAAGGCCGGTCGTGGTAAATAATTATTACTTGAATTCGATGATGGTGAACTGTTCCGGAATCGAATGTCAGGGTATCCTGTTGTTAACCGCTGGTGTTTCGGGTGATGATCAAAGGTTGGATCAGATTCCGGTAGTGTGTGAATTTCCGGAAGTATTTCCCGATGATATTGAGGAATTTTCACCTAACCGAGAGGTCGAGTTTGCTATTGAGTTGGTGCCTGGGATGGGACCAATCTCAAGTGCTCCTTATAGGATGTCACCGTCAGAGATGGTCGAGCTAAAGTCTCAGTTAGAGGAATTGTTGGGTAAGAACTTTATCCGACCAAGTGTTTCCCCGTGGGGTGCTCCAGTGTTACTGGTAAAGAAGAAAGATGGAAGTATGCGACTCTGTGTGGATTACAGGCAGCTGAACAAGGTCGCCATAAAGAATAAATACCCATTGCCGAGAATTGATGATCTCATGGACCAGTTACAAGGAGCTGGGGTTTTCTCTAAGATCGATTTGCGATCTGGTTATCACCAGATAAGGGTGAGGGGTGAGGATATCCCTAAGACCGCTTTCAAGACTCGTTATGGTCATTACGAGTACACCGTAATGTCTTTTGGGTTGACGAACGCTCCTGCAGTATTCATGGATTACATGAATAGAGTATTCTGTCCGTTTCTGGATAAATTCGTTGTTGTCTTCATTGACGACATACTGATTTACTCCAAGACTGAAGAAGATCATGCAGAACACTTGAGGACTGTGTTGCAGATTTTAAAGGAGAAGAAACTCTATGCGAAACTGTCTAAGTGTGAGTTCTGGAAGAGTGAGGTGAAGTTTTTGGGTCACGTGGTGAG
>NC_029793.2:115307589-115327774 GCF_000816755.2 Arachis ipaensis | reverse complement strand
GATGAAGCGTTATGGAAGGTGTTACCGGCTATCGAGCAAGGAAAACAGTGGAGAGTGTCGGAAGAAAAAGATGGGTTATGGAGATTCAAGGGTAGGATCATTGTGCCGGATGTTGGTACTTTGAGGCAAGATATCTTAAAGGAGGCACACAAAAGCGGATTCTCCATTCACCCGGGAAGTACTAAGATGTACCATGATTTAAAGTCGATGTTTTGGTGGCCGGGTATGAGAATGATGTGGCGGAATATGTTTCAAAATGTTTAACTTGTCAAAAGGTAAAGATTGAATATCAAAGATCTTCTGGGATGTTGCAACCTTTAGAGGTTCCGCAATGGAAGTGGGAGAGTATTGCAATGGACTTTGTGTCGGGGTTGCCAAGGACTAGGACTGGTTTTGATGCTATCTGGGTGATTGTGGACCGGCTGACAAAGTCAGCTCACTTTTTGCCCATTCGGATGACTTACACCCTTGAGGAGCTAGCACGGATATACATAAAGGAGATTGTGAGACTCCATGGTGTACCTACTACTATAATTTCTGATAGAGATCCTCGTTTCACTTCGAGGTTCTGGGGTGCATTTCAGAAAGCTTTTGGAACCCGATTAAGCTTGAGTACAGCTTACCATCCTCAAACAGATGGTCAATCCGAGAGGACGATCCAAACACTAGAGGATATGTTGAGAGCTTGTGTTTTGGACCAACCGGCGAGTTGGGATCGGTATATGTCGTTAGTGGAGTTTGCATACAATAATAGTTACCATGCGAGCATCGGAATGGCTCCGTATGAGGCATTGTATGGGAGGAAATATCAATCTCCGCTATGTTGGTATGAAGCTGGAGAGAAAGGCTTGTTGGGGCCGAAAATGATAGCTGAGACCACTGAACAAGTGAAGAAAATCTGAGATAGGATGCTTACGGCGCAGAGTTGCCAAAAGAGTTACGCCGATCAGAGGCGGAAGCCCTTGGAATTTGAGGCAGGAGATCATGTTTTCCTGAAGGTTACTCCGACCACAGGAGTAGGTAGGGCGATTAAAGCAAAGAAGTTGAATCCTCGGTACATTGGTCCATTTCAGATCCTGGAGAGGATTGGACCGGTGGCGTATCGAATGGCTCTACCACCTCATCTTTCAAACCTGCACGATGTATTTCACGTGTCGCAGCTTCGAAAGTACACTCTTGATGCTAGCCATGTGTTAGAACCTAAATCGGTTCAGTTAAGAGAAGATTTGACGCTTCCAGTGGCTCCAGTCAGAATTGATGATACTAGTATCAAACGGTTGCGTGGAAAAGAGGTTTCATTGGTCAAAGTGACATGGAGTCGAGGCGGTATTGAGGAACACACTTGGGAACTTGAGTCGGAGATGCGAACGGATTATCCGAACTTATTCTCAGGTAATTGAATTTGAATTTGAATTTTGTGGGCAAAATTCCCAATTAGGTGGGTAGAATGTAAGACCCAGTTAATTAACGGCTAATTAACCCATATATGAGAATTTATTCTAGAAAACCAAAAATGATATTTTTATGGCTAAATGTGATAGAGGAATTTGAGACGAGAATTTTGGTACCAATTTTATAGAAAACGGACCAAGATTGGACCGAACGGGCCAAACTGGGCCAACCGGACCCAAAGTGGGCCCTTGGCCCAATATAACTAAACCAAAACCCTAGTTTTCAGCACTCTCTCTCCTCACAACACACTCAAACACGCTGAAAACTAATATGGAGGGGGAAAGAACACTCTCTCAAGTTCTCTCCCTTGGTTGATCTTCAAACCACCATAACTTTTGATCTAGAGCTCCGATTGCCGCTCCGTTTACGGCCACGCGTTCACCGCGGAGAGCTCTACAAAACCCATACAATTAATTTTGAGGTAAGCCACGTTTTACTGTTTGAAATTCCAGCCCTTGATTTCGAGTTTCATGTGCAAAAATGTTGAGATTTTGGGTTCTTTGATGTTATAGGACCCAACTCTCTTGAAGGAGAAGGTTAATCTTATCTCCTTGGACCTTGGGTGTGGTAAGATTCTCAAACCTAGTGTAATTTGTTGTTCTATGAGGTTTAGGTATTGAGATGTTGTGTATGGGTATGATGATTGTGGCTTAGGTTGTGTATATGTGAATATTGGAGTTTGATTGGTGATTTTGGAAAGCTTAGAAGAGGGTTTTGTGTGATAAAATCTGTTCTTGGAGGAGTTGATACCTTGAGAGCTTGTGGACAAGTGGTTTGGAAGTGCTCCGGTTGAGCTTGGGAATCGGCTAAGGTATGGTTTCGGTTTTCCGTATCTAATATGTAATGTGGTAGGAAATACTTAGGCTAGAGGCCCTAAGATAGGCATTGAATTGTTGGTGTTGTTGAATGGTTGAGATATATGATGTGTTCATATATGTGATTATGAATATTGATGCCTTGATTGTGTGATATATGAGAAATACATGTTGTGATATATGCTTGATGGATGATTGAGGTTGAATTGATGGGTGGTACCATGTTGATGGTGAGTATGATGTTGATCATGTATAATGATGGTTGATTTGGAAATTGATATTATTGGAAATTGGGATGAGAAGGATGTATGACATGAGATTGTGTTTGTCCTTTAGCCATTAATTGAGAAGTGTTAAAATGGTTGGAGGTAGTTTTGAGAATTTTGGTAAAATGTCAATGTGTGAGTTGAGGATGGCTTGTTGTTGATTTTGGTACATTTTGAATGATTTCAAAGAGAAGGGTTGAAATTGGCATGTTTTGAAAATGGCACTTTGTGGTTTTGAATGAAAATATGGTTTTTGGGCATACTTTGACGGGACATAACTTAGACTACAGATCTTTGTTTTGTGCCAAATCTGTTTAGAAATGAAATTGGATCCGGGATGTCCATGCCGTTCGAAGAACGGGTGAAAAATGATTTAAAATGAGAGAGTTATGACCGTCGGAAGATTGGGGTTGAATCTGTGAATTCTGCAGCTTTTAACTTAGAAAATTTTTAGCAGAATGACCCCTCGCGTGTAGGCGCACTTGGCACGTACGTGCCGTTCTTCGAGAAAGCATCATCCACGCATGCGCGTGGTGTGCGCGAGCGCGTCGATGCGCTGCATCGACTGCCCAGCCATTTTCCAGAGAGTTGTGCCAGAGTTGTGCCAGTTTTGTGCCTGGGGCACAATGTATTCGCGCGTATGCGTGGCTGACGCGTGCGCGTCGTTTGGCTAATTTTCAATCTGCGCGTTCGCGCGTATAACGCTTGCGCGTCGATGAGTTTTAAGGCCATCCACGCGTGCGCGTGGAGTGCGCGTACGCGTGGCCCTGTTTTCATCCCAAAGTTGATTTTTGAGTTTTAAAAGCCAAATCTCATACTTCTAAGCCTCCAATCTCACCACTTATGTCTTAAATCATTATGATATGCCTAGCATGAGAAAAAGGGCTAGCGAATGTGGTAACTTGCGAGTGAAGCAAGGGAAAAATGAATGATCAATGAGGATCAAAGATGATTATGTGAGATGCGGAGGATGGCGGTGGAAGTGCTTGTTATGCCATGGGCCGAAGGGCCGTAATTGTTAATGAATTGGCTGGTTATGGATTTAACCGTGAGCCGGATGGCTAGATTATTGCCGTGTTACGGCGGAGCCATGATTATGGCTAAGTATAAATGCATATATGCTGTTGAATGAATTGTGAATGTTGCACTTCCACCATCAGAGATGAGGGTTTCCCTGGGTAGTAGCAGTGGCTAGCCACCACGTGCTCCAGGTTGAGACTCGAAGCTCTTTTGACCCTATGTCGTAAGTGTGGCCGGGCACTGTGAAAGGCCCGGATGAGCACGCCCCCATAAATATTCACCAGTGATGGTGATGGATAAATATTCACCAGTGAGGGTGATGGATATGGATCATGATTATGATCAAGTTTATGATGAGTATAACTCGAGTTGGGGATGCACGACAGAGGGACAGTCCAATGGTTAGCTACCAGGACTTGTCGGGTTGGCTCTATAACCGACAGATGATATCATCAGCCACTAGGGACAGGCATGCATCATAAGCATACTACATGAATTGTTTGAGATTGCCTATTTGACTGCATATTACTTGCTAATTGCCTAAATGCCTTATCTGTTCCTATTTGTAAATCTCTTGTCTGATATAACTGTGTTTGCTATATTATACTTCTGCTGGTGGTTGGGAGGTCTGAAGGAATTGGAAAGGGAAGTATTAGTTAGGCTGAAGAATCTTTAGTCAGTTGCCACTTACGGTTTAGCTTGTTTATAAGCTTTGATATTATCTGGAGGAAGTTCTAGGATTGCCTTCGGCTTTCCTCTATTATTATGTATTATATATGTAGAAGCTGTTACCGTGCTGGGGACCTCTAGTTCTCACCCATGCGGATTTTGTGGTTTTCAGATGCAGGAAGCGAGGCTTCTCGTTGAAGCATGCTGGAGACTTCTGGATTAGCAAAGATCCTTTGTTCTATATTCCTGTTTTTGACACTCTTTTGTATATATGATCTCGCGATAGCTTATCCCGGTTCGTCACGTTTATTGATCGGAGTGTTGCGCTTTCGAGTTACGGTTTTTTTGTTTACCCCCTTTTTCTACAAAGGCTCCTAGTTATAATCAATCATTCATACTACTATACGTACTAAATTTTTGTTTTAGAGGTCGTAATACCTTGCCATCTCTGAATTATGACTTAAGCATAAGACTCTGTATGGTAGGGTGTTACAACTGGCCAGAGCATATATACATATATACATATACTCATGAGACTCCCAAAAAGACCCAAAATACTGTTTACAAAACTTGTTTCTCCAAGTCGACCTCTAAGAGGGATAAAACATAATATACATATATAGTGGAGATATAAGAGTATCTAAATATATATCAAAACCAAAATAGAGTTCCAAAACACAAAAATTTTTCGCTTTCAGAAGCTCCCAGTATGCCTCAGCAAGTGCCTCACATCCTGCATCTGAAAACCACAAATATGTATGGAGTGAGAACCAGAGGTTCTCAGCATGGTAACAGTGCTCACATAACTAACATATAAGGTCCCAGGAAAGTCAAAGGCTATCCTAGAACTCTGACTCTCAGATTTAAAACTTAAAGTTATACTTTTCAACCATAAATAAGCTAGGTCAGCTAAGGGTCTTAAAATTCTAACTCTAACTTAACTTGATCCTTTTAGCTTCTCACCTTCCTCCGTTCTTCCAGGATTCCAGAGCACAGACAAGCAATGCAGACAAAGTAAACACAAGTAGAATACAGTTACAACATGTAAGACCCGGTTAATTAATGGCTAATTAACCCATAAATGATAATTTATTCTAGAAAGCCAAAAATGTTATTTTTATGGCTTAATATGATAGAGGAGATTGAGACGAGAATTTCGATACCAATTTTATAGAAATCGGACCAAGATTGTTGTATATGTGAATATTGGAGCTTAATTAGTGATTTTGGAAAGCTTGGAAGAGGGTTTTGTGTGATAAAATCTGTTCTTGGAGGTGTTGATGACAAGTGGTTTGGAAGTGCTCCGGTTGAGCTTGGGAAATCAGCTAAGGTATGGTTTCGATTTCCCGTATCTAATATGTAATGTGGTAGGAAATACTTAGGCTAGAGGCCCTAAGATAGGAATTGAATTGATGATGTTGTGGAATAGTTGAGATATATGATGTGATCATATGTGTGATTATGAATATTGATGCCTTGATTGTGTGATATGTGAGAAAATGCATGTTGTGATATATGCTTGATGAATGATTGAGGTTGAATTGATGGGTGGTACCATATTGTTGGTGAATATGAGGATGATTTTGTATAATGATGGTTATGAATGTTGGCACTTCCACCATTGGAGATGAGGGTTTCCCTGGGTAGTAGCAGTGGCTAGCCACCACGTGCTACAGGTTGAGACTCGAAGCTCTTTTGACCCTATGTCGTAAGTGTGGCCGGGCACTGTGAAAGGCCCGGATGAGCTCGCCCCCGTAAATATTCACCAGTGAGGGTGATGGATATGGATCATGTTTATGATCAAGTTTATGATGAGTATGGACTCTGTTTTGGTTTATGCATCTTGTTTAGATACTTTTATCTCCATTAAATAATACAAACTGTGATGACTCCTCTTATAGGAGATTTTGGAGAATAGGTTTCTGTACTTGTGTCCCTTTGGGTTTTCCTTGGGGTTTTCCTTATTTTATTATATGTGTATATTGCTATGCTCGGACCGGTTATCTTCGCAGCCGGATTTTGAGTCTTGTTATTCCCGTTTTTGACACCCTTTATATATATGATCTCGCGTTAGCTTATCCCTGTTCGTTACGTTATCGATCGGAGTGTTGCGCTTTCGAGTTACGGTTTTTTTGTTTACCCCTTTTTCTATAAAGGCTCCTAGTTATAATCAATTATTCATACTACTAAATGTACTAAATTTTGGTTTTAGAGGTCGTAATCCCTTGCCATCTCTGAATTATGACTTAAGCATAAGACTCTGTATGGTAGGGTGTTACATTATGGTATCAGAGCAGTTCATTCCTGTAGAGCCTGAGGAATGGACTGACTATGCTTCTGTGCATTCTCTGTGTGTGTGTTATGTGCTACTAGTATATCTGCTTGATACAATTGGCATAAAAGTTCATGAGCATGCATTTGGGACTTTGAAGCACTAGACTTCCGATATTGAGACTGATCAACTTAATATCGATTGTTTGGTGTGTATAGGGACCAGATGGCGCCTCGTGTACGCGGTAGAGGTCGTGAGAGAGGTCGTACTAATGCTCATGCACCGGAGACTAACCCGAATGACCCGGTGAACTTTATGACTGCGATGGAGAATATGGCTGCTGCTATGCAAGCCACTGCTGAGGCTCTTGGTCAATAGATGAATAACCATGGTAATGACGGAGGTGGAGTTCAAGTCCCGATGACACTGGCAAACTTTTTGAAGGTTAATCCACCGAAGTTCAAGGGAACTACTAGCCCGACTGAAGCCGATACGTGGTTTCAAGCCATGGAACGAGCACTGCAAGCGCAGGTGGTACCTGAAGGGCAGCGTGTAGAGTTCGCTACCTATTTGCTCACTGGGGAAGCATCGCATTGGTGGCAAGGAATCGGACGCCTCCTGCAGCAGGGTGATGATTATATCACCTGGAATGTCTTCCAAGAGGAGTTCTATAAGAAGTACTTTCCGACTTCTGCTAGGATGGCCAAGGAGCTTGAATTGTTGCAGTTGAAGCAGGGTACTATGTCCGTATCTGAGTATACTGACAAGTTTGAGGAGCTGTTCAGATTCTCTCGTATGTGTCAAGGGACTCCGGTGGAATATGAGGAATGGAAGTGTGTTAAGTACGAAGGAGGACTCCGGAGCGATATTTTCAGTTCAGTGGGACCAATGGAGATTAGGACTTTCTCCGAGTTGGTGAACAAGTGTAGGGTTGCTGAAGAGTGTGTGAAGAGGGCAACCGCTGAGAAAGGAAGTCACAAAGGATCATTTTTACAGAACCGAGGGAAGAGCTTTGCACCTAGAGGTCCGCTTTTCAAGAGGGGAGGTTCTTTTAGGAGGCCCAACAACAACTACTCCCAAGGGAAAAGGTTTGGGAAGCAGCCTCGGAATGATCAAGCTTGTACTAGGTGTGGGAGTCACCATCCGGGAGTACCATGCAAGGCCGGATGGGGTTTGTGCTACATTGTGGAAAGGCGAGGCATAAAGTCGCAAATTGTCCAGAGAAGCAAAAGCAAGGTGCTGGGAAAGCACAACAGACTGGTCAGGTGTTCACCACCTCAGCTGTGGGTGCAGAGGGATCCGAGACACTCATTCGAGGTAACTGTGAAATGGCTGGTCAAACTTTAAATGCTTTATTTGATTCGGGAGTATCACATTTATTCATTGCATTTGAGAAAGCCCATGAGTTAGGATTGAAGATCGTAACCTTAGGTTATGACCTAAAAGTGTATAATGCTACCCATGAAGCCATGGTAACTAGACTAGGATGCCCGAAAGTTTCGTTTAGGTTCAAGCAGAGTGATTTTGTCCATAATTTAATCTGCTTACCGATGATCGGTCTTGACCTTATCTTGGGATTGGACTGGTTATATGAGAACCATGTCCTGCTTGATTGTTCTACAAAGTCGGTGTACTTTATGCCGGAAGATACAGAAGGGCCGGTCGTGGTGAATAATTATTACTTGAATTCGATGATGGTGAACTATTCTGGAATCGAATGTCAGGGTATCCTGTTGTTAACCGCTGGTGTTTCGGGTGATGATCAAAGGTTGGATCAGATTCCGGTAGTGTGTGAGTTTCTGGAAGTGTTTCCCGATGATATTGAGGAATTTTCACCTAACCGAGAGATTGAGTTTGCTATTGAATTGGTGCCTGGGGCAGGACCAATCTCAAGTGCTCCTTATAGAATGTCACCGTTAGAGATGGCCGAGCTAAAGTCTCAGTTAGAGGAACTGTTGGGTAAGAACTTTATCCGACCAAGTGTTTCCCCGTGGGGTGCTCCAGTGAACACCTGAGGACCGTGTTGCAGATTCTAAAGGAGAAGAAACTCTATGCGAAACTGTTTAACTGTGAGTTTTGGAAGGATGAGGTAAAGTTTTTGGGTCACGTGGTGAGTAAGAAGGGAATAGCCGTAGATCCAACTAAGGTAGAAGCTGTGATGGATTGGAAGCAACCAACCACAGTAACTGAGATAAGGAGTTTTCTGGGTTTAGCTGGCTATTACCGAAGGTTCATCAAAGGCCTTTCGCAATTAGCTTTGCCGTTGACAAAGTTAACTCGCAAAGACACTCCGTTTGTTTGGACTCCTGAGTGCGAGGAGAGCTTTCAGACATTGAAGAAAAAGTTGACCACTGCACCTGTGTTAGTGTTACCTGAGCCGAACGAGCCTTTTGAGGTGTACTGTGATGCATCGTTAAAGGGCCTAGGGTGCGTGCTGATGCAGCATCATAATGTGGTGGCGTATGCCTCACGACAGTTAAGACCTCATGAAGTTAGTTACCCTACGCACGATCTGGAACTCGCTGCGGTCGTGTTTGCCTTGAAAGTGTGGAAACATTATCTCTATGGGATTAAGTTCCAAGTCTTCTCCGATCACAAGAGCTTGAAATACCTCTTTGATCAGAAAGAGCTTAATATGAGACAAAGGAGGTGGATGGAATTGTTGAAGGACTATGACTTTGAGTTAAATTACCATCCTGGAAAGGCGAATATAGTGGCGGATGCGTTAAGTCGAAAGTCGTTATATGCGTCTTGGATGATGCTTCAAGAGGAGAAGTTGCTCAAGGGATTCGAGAGTCTAAAAATTGGTGCTCGAGAAGTATCTGGAACCTTGTGTTTGAGCCGATTAGAAATCTCGAGTGACTTTAAGTCCGAACTCCTAAAGGCTCATGAGAATGATGAAGCGTTATGGAGGTGTTACCGGCTATCGAACAAGGAAAACAGTGGAGATTGTCGGAAGAAAAAGATGGGTTATGGAGATTCAAGGGTAGGATCATTGTGCCGGGAAGATATCTTAAAGGAGGCACACAAAAGCGGATTCTCCATTCACCCGGGAAGTACTAAGATGTACCATGATCTAAAGGCGATGTTTTGGTGGCCGGGTATGAAGAATGATGTGGCGGAATATGTTTCAAAGTGCTTAACTTGTCAAAAGGTAAAGATTGAACATTAAAGACCTTCTGGGATGTTGCAACCTTTAGAGGTTCCGCAATGGAAGTGGGAGAGTATTGCAATGGACTTTGTGTCGGGATTGCCAAGGACTAGGACTGGTTTTGATGCTATCTGGGTGATTGTGGACCGACTGACGAAGTCACATAGGAGTAGGTAGAGCGATTAAAGCAAAAAAGTTGAATCCTCGATACATTGGTCCATTTCAGATCTTGGAGAGGATTGGGCCGGTGGCATATCGGGTGGCTTTACCACCCCATCTTTCAAACCTGCACGACGTATTTCACGTGTCGCAGCTTCGAAAGTACACTCCTGATGCTAGCCATGTGTTAGAACCCGAATCGGTTCAGTTAAGAGAAGATTTGACGCTTCCAGTGGCTCCAGTCAAAATTGATGATACTAGTATCAAACGGTTGCGTGGAAAAGAGGTTTCATTAGTCAAAGTGGCTTGGAGTCGAGGCGGTGTTGAGGAACACACTTGGGAACTTGAGTCGAAGATGCGAACGGATTATCCGCACTTATTCTCAGGTAATTGATTTTGAATTTGAATTTCGTGGGCAAAATTCCCAATCAGGTGGGTAGAATGTAAGACCCGGTTAATTAATGGCTAATTAACCCATAAATGGGAATTTATTCTAGAAAGCCAAAAATGTTATTTTTATGGCTTAATATGATAGAGGAGATTGAGACGAGAATTTCGGTACCAATTTTAAAGAATTCGGCCCAAGATTGGACCGAACGGGCCAAACCGGGCCAACCGGACCCAAAGTGGGCCCTTGGCCCAACATAACTAAACCAAAACCCTAGTTTTCAGCATCAACTCTAGTGTAATTTGTTGTTCTATGAGGTTTGGGCATTGAGATGTTGTGTATGGGTATGTTGATTGTGGCTTAGGTTTTGTATATGTGAATATTGGAGCTTGATTAGTGATTTTGGAAAGCTTGGAAGAGGGTTTTGTGTGATAAAATCTGTTCTTGGAAGTGTTGATGACAAGTGGTTTGGAAGTGCTCCGGTTGAGCTTGGGAAATCGGCTAAGGTATGGTTTCGGTTTCCCGTATCTAATATGTAATGTGGTAGGAAATACTTAGGCTAGAGGCCCTAAGATAGGCATTGAATTGATGATGTTGTGGAATGGTTGAGATATATGATGTGATCATATGTGTGATTATGAATATTGATGCCTTGATTGTGTGATATGTGAGAAAATGCATGTTGTGATATATGCTTGATGAATGATTGAGGTTGAATTGATGGGTGGTGCCATATTGTTGGTGAGTATGATGATTATGTATAATGATGGTTGATTGGAAATTGATATTGTTAGAAATTGGGATGAGAAGGATGTATGACATAATATTGTGTTTATCCTTTGGCCTTTTGATTGAGAAGTGTTAAAATGGTTGGATGTGGTTTTGGAAATTTTGGTAAAGTGTCAATGTGTGAGTTGAGGATGGCTTGTTGTTGAATTTGGTACACTTTGATTGATTTCAAAGAAAAGGGATGAAATTGGCATGTTTTAATTGATTTTGAAAAGAGTTGAAAGTGGCTTGTTTTGAAAATGGCATTTTGTGGTTTTGAATGAAAATATGGTTTTTGGGCATACTTTGACGGGACATAACATGGACTACGGATCTTTGATTTGTGCCAAATCTATTTAGAAATGAAATTGGATCCGAGATGTCCATGCCGTTCGAAGAACGGGTGAAAAATGATTTAAAATGAGAGAGTTATGACCGTCGGAAGATTGGGGGTTGAATCTGTGAATTCTACAGCTTTTAACTTAGAAAATTTTTAGCAGAATGACCCCTCGCGCGTAGGCGCACTTGGCGCGTATGCGCCGTTCTTCGAGAAAGCATCATCCACGCGTGCGCGTGGAGTGCACGTACGCGTGGCCCTGTTTTCATCCCAAAGTTGATTTTTGAGTTTTAAAAGCCAAACTTCATACTTCTAAGCCTCCAATCTCACCACTTATGGCTTAAATCATTATGATATGCCTAGCATGAGGAAAAGGGCTAGTGAATGTGGTAACTTGCGAGTGAAGCAAGGGAAAAATGAATGATCCATGAGGATCAAAGATGATTATGTGAGATGTGGAGGATGGCGGTGGAAGTGCTTGTTATGCCATGGGCCGAATGGCCGTAATTGTTAATGAATTGGCTGGTTATGGATTTAACCGTGAGCCGGATGGCTGGATTATGCCGTATGGCGGCGGAGCCATGTTTATGGCTAAGTATAAATTCATATATGATGTTGAATGAATTGTGAATGTTGGCACTTCCACCATTGGAGATGAGGGTTTCCCTGGGTAGTAGCAGTGGCTAGCCACCACGTGCTCCAAGTTGAGACTCGAAGCTCTTTTGACCCTATGTCGTAAGTGTGGCCGGGCACTGTGAAAGGCCCGGATGTGCTCGCCCCCGTAAATATTCACCAGTGAGGGTGATGGATATGGATCATGTTTATGATCAAGTTTATGATGAGTATAACTCGAGTTGGGGATGCACGACAGAGGGACAGTCCAATGATTAGCTACCAGGACTTGTCGGGTTGGCTCTATAACCGACAGATGATATCATCAGCCACTAGGGACAGGCATGCATCATATGCATACTATATGAATTGTTTGAGATTGCCTATTTGACTGCATATTACTTGCTAATTGTCTAAATGCCTTATCTGTTCCTATTTGTAAATCTCTTGTCTGATATAACTGTGTTTGCTATATTATACTCCTGCTGGTGGTTGGGAGGTCTGAAGGAATTGGAAAGGGAAGTATTAGTTAGACTAAAGAATCTTTAGCCAGTTGCCACTTACGGTTTAGCTTGTTTATAAGCTTTGATATTATCTGGGGGAAGTTCTAGGATTGCCTTCGGCTTTCCTCTATTATTATGTATTATATATGTGGAAGCTGTTACCATGCTGGGGACCTCTGGTTCTCACCCATGCGGATTTTGTGGTTTTCAGATGCAGGACGTGAGGTTTCTCGCTGAGGCATGCTGGAGACTTCTGGATTAGCGAAGATTCTTGTTCTCGAGACTCTATTTTGGTTTATGCATCTTGTTTAGATACTTTTATCTCCATTAAATAATACAAACTGTGATGACTCCTCTTATAGGAGATTTTGGAGAATAGGTTTCTGTACTTGTGTCCCTTTGGGTTTTCCTTGGGGTTTTCCTTATTTTATTATATGTATATATTGCTATGCTCGGACCGGTTATCTTCGCAGCCGGATTTTGAGTCTTGTTATTCCCGTTTTTGACACCCTTTATATATATGATCTCGCGTTAGCTTATCCCTGTTCGTTACGTTATCGATCGGAGTGTTGCGCTGTCGAGTTACGGTTTTTTTGTTTACCCCTTTTTCTATAAAGGCTCCTAGTTATAATCAATTATTCATACTACTAAACGTACTAAATTTTGGTTTTAGAGGTCGTAATACCTTGCCATCTCTGAATTATGACTTAAGCATAAGACTCTGTATGGTAGGGTGTTACACAACACGTAGCAAATTTAGCAAGTAAGCATAATAATCATATAGGCAAGCCAAATTAATGCACAATCAAACAAAGCACACATATACACATGATGTATGTCTATCCTACTGGCCGTGAGCTCACGTGTCGGTTATATTGCCAGAACCCGACACATCTGGCAGCTAACCCGGATATCATCTCTCTGACATGCCTCTACACACTTGGGATATAGTGTCCGTCACACTCTCGGGATATAGTGCCCACCACACTCATGGGATATAATGCCCGTCGCATTTCCTGGGACAAAGTGTTCCCACACTCTTGGGATATAGCACCCGCCACACTCTCGAGATATAGTGCCCGTCACACTCATGGAATATAGTGCCCGGCACACTTCCCAGGGTAAGGTTCTCCCACACTCTTAGGATATAGTGCCCGATGATGCGTGAGCATCTTCCCTATCTTTTCCTAGTGAATTTGCATTTCATTTATTGAGTTTAATCAAGAATTAATTATCTTTTAGCCACTATGGATGTTACTTTGAGTCGTGTGCAATTCTGTTTATTTTAGGTAGCATTTGGCTGGATTTGATGGAGTTTCCGCAGAAAAAGAGAAGAAGGCAAATGATGTTGTCAACCCTGACCTCTCTGTACTCAAACCTAAATAACTCGAGCTACAAAAGTCCAATGAACGTGATTCTAGTGCGTTGGAAAGCTAACTTTCAGAGCTTTCCAACGATATATAATAGTTCATACTTCTTCTCCAACCACGCTGCCAAGGCTGCGCCTAACTTGAGATTTCTCAAGTTAGGCGAAAACATTAATAAGCATGCATAAGGATTAGGCCTCTATCAAGTAAGGCGCAGCCCATCACCAAGTTAGGCATGGATCTTGTGAAGCAAGTGGTCCACACCCATCAATTGAAGACGTGCTGATTACTATAATTAATTCTAATTTAAAATTTTTATTTTTATTTTAAAATAGGAAAAGATATTATGTTAGTTTTAGAAATTTGAATTTTAAATTTATTAGGATTAGATATAAAAGGATCCCAATTAGTTAACATGGGGATTCCACCTCAACATTATTTCCATTTACAATTTACAATCCTTATTATTCTCTAAACCATGAGCAACTAAACCTCTACTGTTAAGGTTAGGAGCTCTGTCTATTTGTATGGATTGATTTTATTGCTTTTTCTATTTTAATTCATGTATGGATTTACAATTTAAGAATTATTTTCGCTCTTTATCTTATGAATTTGGGTGAAACGGAAGTATGACCATCTTTCTATTTGAGTTCTTGTATAACTTGGAAAAGCTCTTTACTTGAACAATAGCTTGAAAACATATTCTCCTAAATTTTAATTATCTGGATTTAACGGAATACGTGACATATAATCCTTTTATTTTTGGGTAATTAGAATTTTTGTGGTATATAAACTGAAATTTGATCATGCAGCTTCTAATTTGAATTAATTGACCAAGGAATTGGCAGTTAATGAATTTTAGAGGAGACTAGAAAGGTCTAAGGAATTAGGGTCTAATCACATATAGTTTGCCATAAATTAAATCCTGCATGATTAAAATAGTTAGTAAGAAAAGTTAATCTGGAAGAATAGATAACTCTAAAACCTTAACTGCCTTCTCCATACTTTACTCCCAATCCATTTACTTTACTATTTTACTTTCTGTACGATTGTTTAATGCTCTTTGAATATTCAAACACTATTTTCTGTTTGTCTAACTAAGCCAATTAATCAATCGTTGTTGCTTAGTCCTTCAATCTTCGTGGGATCGACCCTCACTAACTTGAGGTATTACTTGGTACGACCCGATACACTTGCCGGTTAGTTTGTGGGTTATAAATACCGCACCAAGTTTTTGGCGCCGTTATGGGGATTGATTGTGATTGACAACTACTCGTTGTTTAATTTCTTAGATTAGATAATTTTTCTTTTAATTAGTTTTATTTTATTATTATTAATCTTTATTTTTCATTTTTATTTATTTTTATTCCCGTAATTTTTTTTTTTACTTTTCTTCGTTCTTTCGTCTTTCATTCGTGCCTCCTGCCCCTGTTTCCCTTTTACTTCCTTTTGCTTTTGATCTTTCTTTTTTTTACTTTAGTTCGTTTTTAATTTTTTTTATTATTTCTTTTTTATTTTATTTTCTTTCTATTTTTATTTTCGTTTTTGTTTACTTCCATTTTTTTTTCTTTCTATATTCTATTAGTTTTCTTTTATTTTGTCTTTAAATTTTTAAATATATATATAGTAAAATTAAAAAAAATTAATCTAAGACTAATATTTTTCTTAATTTTTGAAATTAAATTTGGTGTTTCCTAGTTAGTCTTATTTTAACTTTTTCTTATTTAATTTGCTTAATAATTTCGAAAATTTTTTGTCTTAATCTCACTAGTAATTTTCAAATTTTAGTGATTGTTTGTTTTATTCAATATTTTTATCTCTTTACACAGGATACCTCACTGGGAGTTCTCTGCACTCTGACGTAGAGAATCCCATCTTTGCTTGTCTTTTGTCTGTGTATGTGCAGGAACAGAGACAAAGAACATCTCATAGATTTTGATCCTGAACCTGAAAGAACTTAGGCGACGTTTAAAACAAGCAAGACTTTACAAGGTTGCAGAGTCCACTATGGATAATAATAATGCTGTTAATGCCAATGTGGCAAATCCGAATGGGGATAATCAACAAAGGAGAGTGCTTGGCTCTTATTCTGCCCCTACTGCGGATCTTTATGGAAAAAGTATTGTGGTGCCTCCTATACCTGCAAACAACTTTGAGTTGAAGTCACAACTAGTCACCCTGGTGCAACAAAATTGCCAGTATCATGGACTTCCTCATGAAGATCCAAATCAATTTATATCTGATTTTCTGCAGATTTGTGATACTGTAAAGACAAACGGAGTGAACCCAGAGGTGTACAGACTCATGCTCTTCCCATTTGCTCTGAGGGATAAAGCAAAACTATGGCTAGATTCCCAACCCAAGGAGAGTTTGAATACTTGGGACAAGGTTGTTACTGAGTTTCTTACTAAATTTTTCCCACCAAAGAAGCTGACTAAGCTTAGGTTGGAGGTTCAGACCTTCAGGCAGAAGGAGGGTGAAACTCTTTATGAAGCTTGGGAGAGATGCAAGCTACTGACTAGACAATGCCCTCCAGACATGTTCTCCAAATGGACTCAACTAGATATCTTTTATGAAGGCTTGGGTGAGATGTCCAAGATGAGCTTAGATATTTCTGCAGGCGGTTCATTGCACAAGAAGAAGACACCAGAGGAGACTATTGAGCTTATTGAATTGGTTGCAAGCAATCAATATTTATACTCATCTAACAGGAATCCTGTGAACTCTGAGACCTCTCAGAAGAGAGGCGTGTTGGAAGTAGAAGCTGTGAATGCTCTTCTTGCTCAGAACAAGCTTATGTCTCAGCAAATAAATCTACTTACTCAGCAGATGGGTGGTATGCAAGTCTCAACTATCAACACCCAAAATCCACCTCAAGAGGCCTCCTATGACATGGCAGGTAATTTTGTGCAAAATAATAATTATGATTATACCCAATCCCCTTCTGAACAGGTCAATTACATGGGGAGTGCTCCTAGAAATCCCAATAATGATCCCTATTCTCAAACCTATAATCAAGGGTGGAGAAATTACCCAAATTTTGGGTGGAGAGACCAATCTCAGAGACCTCAGAACTTCAACAATAGTTCTCAGGGCGGTTTCCAACAGAACAATTATAATAACCACCAATTTTAGTCTCAGTAGCAACAACCACCTCAGCAGGCAAACTCTAAATCCCAGGAAGATGCTAATTGGGAGATGATAAAGAGTTTTGTGCAGGAAACCAGAGCATCAATCAAGAATTTGGAGATTCAGATGGGTCAAATAGCCACAAGAGTTAATGAAATTGATCAGATGACCACTAATAGCCTTCCTGATAACACAATTCCAAATCCAAGAGATGAATGCAAGGCTATCACCTTGATAGATGGACAAGTGGCAAGTATGGAAGCACAAGTTAGTGAGGAGCCCATTGAAAAAGAAGCTCCAGAGGAGAAGAAGGAAGAAGTTGAGCATGTCCCTCCAAAGCGTGCAGACAACCCATTCCCAGACTCTCTTGACACTTATCCTACATTACCAAAGGCTCCTGAGTACAAGGCTAAAATGCCATATCCTCAGAGACTTCAAAAGGAGACCAAGGACAAGCAGTTTTCAAAGTTCTTGGAAGTCTTCAGAAAGTTGCAAATCAATATTCCTTTTGCTGAGGTTTTGGAGCAAATGCCTATTTATGTCAAGTTCATGAAGGAGTTGTTGTCAAATAAGAAGCCTTTAAAGGGAGATGAGACAGTGGTCTTGACTAAAGAATGCAGTGCCATCATTCAGAATCACTTACCAAAGAAGATGCCAGATCCAGGGAGCTTTCAAATTCCATGTACCATTGGGAGCACAAGCTTTGAGAAAGCGTTATGTGATCTGGGAGCAAGCATCAATTTAATGCCCCTGTCTGTGATGAAGAAGCTGCAAATCCAAGAAGCACAACCCACGAAGATAGCATTACAGATGGCAGACAAATCTATGAAGCCTGCATATGGATTAGTGGAGAATATCTTAGTCAAAGTGGGTAAGTTCTTCCTCCCAGCAGATTTTGTGATTCTTGATACAGGGGAGGATGAGAACGCCTCTATAATTCTAGGAAGACCATTCCTAGCCACTGGAAGAGCTCTGATTGATGTAGAAGTGGGTAAATTAGCACTTAGAGTGCATAATGAGCAACTGGTCTTTCATGTCTTCAAAGATATACATTCAACAGGTGAAGAAGAGAGGTGCATGCAGACTGAGCTTATTGATCCAAACCTTCAACAACCCCCTGATGATGGACAGTAGAATCTGCAGCTCTAACCTCCTTTGGTAACAAACAATAAAATTTCTCCTGACATCAAACCTAAGTTTGGTGTTGGGAATGCATCATCCACCAAGGAGGAGGTTCCCAAAAAGAAGAAAATACCCAGGGGATGGAGAAACAAAAAGATCCCCACTGAAGATTTCTCTCCAGGAATGAAGGTGGTGTTGACTAGCAATCCAGTGCGGACTTATACAGTAAATAGAATCATCTCTCTAGAGCATATTGAGCTACTTTATGGAGACACAGGAAATAAGTTCAAAGTAAGGGGTGAAGAGCTGAGCCCCTATGATCCTCCTCCCTAGAAGAGCTGACCGTCAAGCTAATGACGGTAAAGAAGCGCTTATCGGGAGGCAACCCGATAATTTCGTATCCTTAGTTATTTTTCATAGTAGTGATTTTCTTATTTATTTGATTTTTATTGAGTTTTTACTGTTTTTCTTTCGTTTTACGTGTGTTTTGATCATGCAGCTATTTTAGAACAAGAACCGAACACTTCAAAAAATTTTTGCCTATCTCCAAGTTCAGCATGGGAAAGTTGAAAAAAAATAAAAAAAAGAAGAAAAAAACATACAAGCTGGTCCTCACAACACCCTTCTTCATCCCCTTATTCCATTTCCCCTTATTCCCGTGATCATCCCCACCTACCCCTCATTCATTAACCATTAAACCCAACACCCCCTAATTAGATTCATTTATATATATATATCCCCACCCGTAACCCTCTATATATACGCCTAGGGGTGTTCGCGGTGCGGTTTGGTTCGGTTATTTAAGAAAAAGCCATCCGATCCGATCGTTTATTAAAATTGTGGTTCGATTTGGTTCGATTTTTTTATCAAGATCGTCCGAACCAAACCAAACCAATTAAAATCGGTTTGGTTCGGTTCGGTTTGTTCGGTTTTTTTAATTAATTCAAACAAAAATAATGAACAATATGAGCACATAGTGATACAAAATTAAAAGAGGAAGAATCGTATAAAACATAAAAAGAACTTTAGGATCAAGAGTAGATGCAACTTTCTATAAAACAAGGAACAATCATAAAAAATAATATTTATAATTAAAAAACTAGATTAATGAAAAAATGATTACAATATTACATATCCACCAATTTCACCTTCAGTTTCACTAATGTTATCCCTCATACTATGATCAAACTGCAAAAATACCACAGATACAACATTAAATATCAACACTAACAATGAATCAAAACCAAAAATAGAATAACAATAAATCATTGAATCAATAACAAGTTAAAAGAAAAAAATAGCAGCAGCCACCAATCGCAATGAACTCTGAAGTCCATGAATCATGCCTTAAGTATAGTTATAGAGACCTTTCATTTGAGTGTCAAGAAATTTGCTAAGGTTTTGAAAAAGAAACAGCCTTGCCCATACATTTACTAGGAGACAATATGCCTATATCTATGTTGTGAGGGAAAGCCGACACATACCAATTACAAGATACATTGATATTACTTCTAATCAATAATTAGGAAGCCCATCTGAAATACATTTGATCAACAGAATGAATACTTTACAAGTGAAGTTTGTATTCCATGATTACTTTCAAGTTCAACATGTTAATCTACTGAAACATTATCCTGGATACTCTTCTTATATATAGTGTCCCTTATATGATTAACTAGGTTATTTAAGCTACAGTGCTGTCTAAACACCACGAATTCACCATAAACTCTTCTCTCTTGCTTAGAAACAGAAATGAACTACAACAATTGCTACTAAATAGGATAGATTCCATGACAAATAGATCCTACTACATGAACATGCAGAACCAAATAGATTCACTAAAATGACAAGCCTAAAACATCACCTGTGCTGCGAAAGCATCTCATCACGAGTTTCCTGCTTCTTTTCAGTTCCATTGTCTGAAATCACTCCTTCCTGCACCTGCTCCTCAATTTTCTGGCTATCCTCCATTGGACCAATTCTAAAACAAATAAATAGATATTAACCAAAAATCACCAAAATTATCTTACAGTTATAAGAAATCATATGCAAACATCAACAAGAAAAGAATCGAGAGCAAACTAAGCATGAAGTTAGAAAGGAAACAGTGAGGCTATACGCTATGCAACAAATTCTCAAAATTAGACAGTTAAAC
>NC_029793.2:115293798-115307396 GCF_000816755.2 Arachis ipaensis | reverse complement strand
CTCAATTTTTTTGTCCTTTTATTATTTTTCTTTTTTTAATAATTTTTGTTTTTACTCCTCCGTACATTTTTTATGTCCCTTCCTATTTTCAGATTTTTTTTGCTTGAGGACAAGCAAATTTTTAGGTTTGGTGTTGTCGCTTTGCTTGTGGCTTTTCTGTTTATTTTAATGGCACCAAAGGGAGACGAATCATCTTCACAGAGGAACACAACCTGAAGAATAAAACAACCGCTAGGATAACTAAGGTGGTTAAGTTTCTTTCATTTTTTATTCCTCCCCTCTTTTCCTATGTTATGTTCCGATTTTCTGCTATTTTGCTTTGTTTGTTGCATGATCCTTTATTAGTTAGAATCTTAGGTCTAGTTTAGTTTTCTCTTAATTGCTTTAATTCCGAAAAGATGTCTCATGTATTACTCACTGAGCTTGAATTCAAATAAAAAATACAGAAGTGATGTATGGCATGAGAAAGTGAGTTTATATTGAAGAATAGTCTTATTTACTTAGATGTGATGGTATTTTCTGTAATTCTGAATGCATGACATGAACAGTGCATATTTGAATTTGAATCAAAGAATGTTGATGTACAAGGAACAGGAATTTAGAGAATTATTATGATTTCTCTGAAATTAATAAAAGTTTAATCCTTGAAGCAAAAGAAACAGCAAAAGAAAAATAAGAGCAGGGTCCAAGGCTCTAAGCATCAATGACTAGGGAGGTCAGACATGATTAAAAGCTCAAAGAGTTATTTCCCTAGTCACATGCTTGTGGCGTTTCTGTGTCAAGTAATCCTTGAGACAAAACATTTAGAGTCGAGATCAGTTGCAGAGTACGCCAAAGGCTTTGAGCACCACTGTTTGGGAGTAATTAAAAGAAATAAATAAATAAATAAATAAATAAATAATATTTAATTAGAACCTAAAGAGAGTTCCCCAGTTAAGTGCTTGTGGTGTTTCTGTGTCAAGTAAAGGTTGAGACAAAACATTTAAAGTCACGGCTAGGCTCAAGGTGCAAAGCACCAGAAAAAAATAGTTGTGTTCAAGGATTAAATTGAGTTACAAAAGATCAGAGAATTCATAATATTATCCGGATTCTAATTCCAGATGACAGTAACATTCTTCCGATTCAAAGGAGAGTGAGATGACAGAACTATTCAGGATTGCAGTTGTAAACCCACTATAAGAAGAGACATGAGCTTAATCGAACTCTCATTCTCATGCAAATTCACATCCTAAGCCTATATTAGTTTTGGTTGCTTGAGGACAAGCAACAATTCAAGTTTGGTGTTGTGATGCGTGAGCGTCTTCCCTATTTTTTCCTAGTGAATTTGCATTTCATTTGTTGAGTTTAATCAAGAATTAATTATCTTTTAGCCACTATGGATGTTACTTTGAGTCGTGTGCAATTCTGTTTATTTTAAGTAGCATTTGGCTGGATTTGATGGAGTTTCCGCAGAAAAAGAGAAGAAGGCAAATGATACTGTCAACCTTAACCTCTCTGCACTCAAACCTAAATAACTCGAGCTACAGAGGTTTAATGAATGTGATTCCAGTGGCGTTGGAAAGCTAATTTCCAGAGCTTTCCAACGATATATAAGTCCACACTTCTTCTCCAACCACGCTGCCAAGGCTTCAAGTTAGGCGCAAAACATTAATAAGCATGCATAAGGATTAGGCCTCCATCAAGTAAGGCACAGCCCATCACCAAGTTAGGCATGGATCCTGCAAAGCAAGTGGTCCCCACCCATCAATTGAAGACGTGCTAATTGCTATAATTAATTATGATTTAAAAGTTTAATTTTTATTTTAAAATAGGAAAAGATATTATGTTAGTTTTAGAAATTTAAATTTTAAATTTATTAGGATTAGATATAAAAGGATCCCAATTAGTTAAAAGGGGGATTCCACCTCAACATTATTCCCATTTACAATTTACAATCCTTATTATTCTCTGAACCATGAGCAACTAAACCTCCACTGTTAAGGTTAGGAGCTCTGTCTATTTGTATGGATTGATTTTATTGCTTTTTCTATTTAAATTCATGTATGGATTTACAATTTATGAATTTGGGTGGAACGGAAGTATGACCCTCTTTCTATTTGAGTTCTTGTATAACATGGAAAAGCTCTTTACTTGAACAACAGCTTGAAAACATATTCTCCTAAATTTTAATTATCTGGATTTAACGGGATATGTGACATATAATCCTTTTATTTTTGGGTAATCAGAATTTTTGTAGCATATAAACTGGAATTTGATCATGCAGCTTCTAATTAGAATTAATTGACCAAGGAATTGCAAGTTAATGAATTTTAGAGGAGACTAGAAAGGTCTAAGGAATTAGGGTCTAGTCACATATAGTTTGCCATAAATTAAATCCTGCATGATTAAAATAGTTAGTAAGAAAAGTTAATCCGGAAGAATAGATAACTCTAAAACCTTAACTGCCTTCTCCATACTTTACTCCCAATCCATTTACTTTACTATTTTACTTTCTGTACGATTGTTTAATGCTCTTTGAATATTCAAACACTCTTTTCTGTTTGTCTAACTAAGCCAATTAATCAATCGTTGTTGCTTAGTCCTTCAATCCTCATGGGATCGACCCTCACTCACCTGATGTATTATTTGGTATGACCCGGTGCACTTGCCGGTTAGTTTGTGGGTTATAAATACCGCACCACCCGACATAGCTTACAACAGAGAGAAAACTCAACATACTCATCATCAACAATCTCAATCAGACTTCAATTATCATATTCATTCATAATCATTCACATTCATTCATTAAATATCATTATGGCAAAAAATCATCAATTATATAGCACTTCCTCACTTCCTCAATTAATCAATCATAGGCACAATCACTGTGTACCAGGGATATAGTGTCCAGCATACTCTTGGGATATAGTGTCCATCACACTCTCCAATCACACTCACTATATATCATTACCACCCTTATACCCTCTCTAGTACACTCACATTTCTTCAATTCATATCTCAATTCAATCTCAAGTTCATCATTTATCATCTTCATCATCATTCACTTCTCATTCAACATGCCAACACCTCATTACTTAGTTACTCGCTTTATCCACACTTTTCAATTCAAATTTCCCACTTCGAAACCTCTCTTCACCTCTAAGACACCATCCCTCCCTAGTTCAACCCCCTTCGTTACCATTACAACTCAATTCTAGGGTATTAGAGAATAAAAATAGAAGTTTAGAGGTTCAAAATCATGTGTAAAACACAAAAATTCAATTTCTGAAAATAGGGTCTCGCGTACGCGAACCATGTCACACGTACACAGAAGTGTAATTTTCTCCATCTTGCGTACACAACCTTTGCTCGAGTACGCGAGTCTTTTGGGCCGAAAGGTTGGCTCGCGTCGCATGTAGGTGTCCGCGCACGTGGCACACAAAATTTTACCATCTCGCATATGCGTCACCCTCTCGCATACGTGAGACACCAAACCCGAAGGGAATGGCCGCGTCGCGTGCGAGGGTCGTGTATGCGAGTTATGCAAGGTGGCCAAAATTGTAAGTGCTGCAGAATTTTAATTTTACACACCGAACTTCCAACGCGCATAACTTTTTTGTTTTAAAATATTTTTCATTTGTTCTTCGAACGGCATAAACTTCATGGGCCCAATTTTCATATAAAATAAATTCGAGGAAAATCGAGGGTCAGGAAGCCAAGTTATGTCTCACTGAAGTTTGACCAAAAATCAGATTTTTCATAAATTTTCAAACCTCAACTTTCAAAACATTTAAAATTCCAACCCCTTTAAGACTTACCAAATCTACATCAACGAAGTTCAATCATACCTCAACACTCCTCATTTACTCCATAACACATTAATTCACAATTATAATAATTTTACACAATAATCCATGTCCAAACAACATCATACATAATCATCAAACTTCTATACATGTATTTATATCATCAGACATCACAAACTTGCATTATTACACCACCATCAACCTTTTCATGCCATAAATCATCAAACCAATTATTCTACAATAATTTGACACAATATAGGCACCAATACATGATTTAACCTATCCTAAACCATCTAGCGTAAGTTTTCACGACACATTATATTTTAACTACGAGAAACCGAAACCATACCTTGGTAGATTCCCTGTAAAACCTGGAACGTCACAATTTGTCACCATTCCACAACACCCAAGCTTCCAAAGTCACACCAAACGGGTCTCTGGCTCCCCAAAGTCCAATACCAAGTTTCTAACACCACCAATTTGTTTCCAAAATACACAATCCAAACTAATTTCACAATATAACACTAAAATTACCATAGGGTTCACTAATTAGATAACTTGACAAGAATTAAACATTCCTCACTTTACCTATAGAAGAATTGAGCCAAAACCCGACACACCCACTAAGTTAACTTGATCCTAAATATCAAAATCAACAAAATTTCAACACCAAAGCTCAACAAATTTTGAAATTGAGATGAGAAGATCTGGGTGAGAAAACTCAAGTTTCTTACCAAATTGTTTAATGGATTTTGTAGGGGATTCCAAGACGAACGCGTGGCCGCTGACGGTGTAACAACCCAACTTCTAGTACGTCATGATCGTACCAAAAGTAAGGTGTTACTAACCTGTTTTCCTTATTAACTATTTAATATTAAGCCTTTAGTTCGATATCGCATTTTAATTTTTAAGAAAAACCCAAAAACTTTTGTTTTTATTTATCAAAATCATATATCAAAGATCACCAAGTAATAATAATCACATAATTATTAAAAAATATTATACAAAAGAATTCAAATAAAACTCAGATACAACTGGTGCACGAAATTGTGATTCACACTTTTCACAACTCCGCACAACTAACCAGCAAGTGCACTGGGTCGTCCAAGTAATACCTTACGTGAGTAAGGGTCGATCCCACGGAGATTGTCGGCTTGAAGCAAGCTATGGTCATCTTGTAAATCTCAGTCAGGCGGATTCAATTGGTTATGAGGTTTTGATAATTAAAAGATAAATAAAACATAAAATAAAATAAAGATACTTATGTGATTCATTGGTGGGAATTTCAGATAAGCGTTTGGAGATGCTTTGTTGCTTCTGAACCTCTGGTTTCCTATTGCCTTCTTCCAATCATGCGTGCTCCCTTCCATGGCAAGCTGTATGATCCTCTCGGATGAAAAATACCAGGTACGATCTCTGCATGGCTAATCAACTGTCAGATTTCTCGTCTCGGATGAAAAATACCAGATACAGCTACCGCACGGCTAATCATCTGTCAGTTCTCACTAGCGTCGAAATAGGACCCTTGTCCTTTTGCACACTGTCACTGCACCCAACATTCGCAAGTTTGAAGCTCGTCATAGTCATCCCTTCCCAGATCCTACTCGGAATACCACAGACAAGGTTTAGACTTTCCAGATCTCAAGAATGCTGCCAATGGTTCTAGCCTATACCACGAAGGTTCTAATCACGAATTCGGATACTCTGTTGTCAGGAGAGACGATGTGAATTGTGGCTTAGAGACCCAAGAGAATATACTCTGACTGTCGTTCAATGAGTACGTTGAACATCATGTAGACCGCTTTGTGGTTGTCAGGCACGCAGATCTTGGCTAAGCGAGTAACGAAGATAGTGGGTGATTGTCACGGGTCACCCCTTCATTCTGACTTAACTGAATTAAGTACAAGAGATTATCTTGGAGAAGAAGTAGGCGTGAATTGAAAGAAAAATAATAGTATTTGCATTAATTCATGAAGAACAGCAGAGTTCCACACCTTAATCTATGAGGTGTAGAAACTCCACCGTAGAAAATACATAAGAGAAAAAGGTCTAGGCAAGGCCGTGTGGCTAGTCTCAAAAACATGATAAATGGCATAAGCTCTCTAATACAATAGTAAAAATTGCTATTTATACTAAACTAGTAACTTAGGTTTAAAGAAAATGAGTAACTAAGTGCAGATAGTGCAGAAATCCACTTCCTGGGCCCACTTGGTGTGTGCTTGGACTGAGCATTGAGCTTTTCACATGCATAGGCCACTCTTGGAGTTAAACACCAGTTTGGGTGTCAGTTTGGGCGTTTAACTCCAGTTCTGGTGCCAGTTCTGGCGTTTTACTCTAGAAAATGGTCTTTAGTGGGCGTTTAGATGCCAGTTTGGGCCGTCAAATCTCGGGTAAAGTATGAACTATTATACATTTCTGAAAAGCCCAAGATGTCTACTTTCCAACGCAATTGAGAGCGCGCCAATTGGGCTTCTATAGCTCCAGAAAATCCATGTCGAGTGCAAGAGGGTCAGAATCCAACAGCATCTGCAGTCCTTTCTCAGCCTCTGAATCAGATTTTTGCTCAGGTCCCTCAATTTCAGCTAGAAAATACTTGAAATTACAGAAAAACACACAAACTCATAATAAAGTCCAGAAATATAATTTTTGCATAAAAACTAATAAAAATATAATAAAAAATAACTAAAATATACTAAAAACTATGTAAAAACAATGCCAAAAATGGTATAAATTATCCGCTCATCATAACATCAAACTTAAATTGTTGCTTGTCCCCAAGAAACTAAAAACAAAATAGGATCAAAAGAAGAGAAAATACAATAAAATTCAAAAATATCAATGAAGATTAGTTTCAATTAGATGAGCGGGACTAGTAGCTTTTTGCTTCTGAACAGTTTTGGCATCTCACTTTATCCTTTGAAGTTCAGAACGATTGGCATCCATAGGAACTCAGAATTCAGATAGTGTTATTGATTCTCCTAGTTCATTATGTTGATTCTTGAACACAGCTACTTTATGAGTCTTGGCCGTGACCCTAAGCATTTTGTTTTCCAGTATTACCACCGGATACACAAATGCCACAGACACATAACTGGGCAAACCTTTTCAGATTGTGACTCAGCTTTGCTAGAGTCCCCAGTTAGAGGTGCCCAGAGCTCTTAAGCACACTCTTTTTGCTTTGGACCATGACTTTAACCGCTCAGTCTCAAGCTCTTCACTTGACACCTTCACGCCACAAGCACATGGTTAGGGACATCTTGATTTAGCCGCTTAGGCCAGGATTTTATTTCTTTGGGCCCTCCTATCCATTAATGCTCAAAGCCTTGGATCCTTTTTACCCTTGCCTTTTAGTTTAAAGGGCTACTGGCTTTTTCTGCTTGCTTTTTCTTTTTCTTTCTTTTTCTTTCTTTATTTTTTGCCTCTTTTTTTTCTCTTTTTTTTTCTGCAAGCTTTGTGTTCTTCACTGCTTTTTCTTGCTTGAAGAATCAATTTTATGATTTTTCATATTATCAATAACATTTCTCTTTTTTCATTATTCTTTCAAGATCCAACAATTTTAACATTCATAAACTTCACTATAAAAAATATGCATTGTTCAAGCATTCATTCAGAAAACAAAAAGTATTGCCACCACATCAAAATAATTAAACTATTTTTAAGATAGAATTCGAAATTCATGTACTTCTTGTTCTTTTGCAATTAAAAACATTTTTCATTTAAGAAAGGTGGAGGATTCATAGGACATTCATAGCTTTAAGACATAGACACTAGACACTAATGATCATGTAATAAAGACACAAATATAGACAAAACATAAAGCATAGAATTCGAAAAATAGAAAAATAAGAACAAGGAAGTTAAAGAACGGGTCCACCTTAGTGATGGCGGCTAGTTCTTCCTCTTAAAGATCTTATTGAGTGCTTGAGCTCCTCTATGTCTCTTCCTTGCCTTTGTTGCTCCTCTCTCATGGCCTTTTGGTCCTCTCTGATTTCATTGAGGATAATGGAGTGCTCTTGGTGCTCCATCCTTAGTTGCCCCATGTTAGAACTCAATTCTCCTAAAGAAGTGTTGAGTTGCTCCTAATAGTTGTTTGGAGGAAAATGCATCCCTTGAGGCATCTCAGGGATTTCTTGATGAGGAATTTTCTCATGCTCTTGTTGAGGTCCATGAGTGGGCTCTCTTGTTTGCTCCATCCTCTTCTTAGTGATGGGTGAGATGGAGGCAGAAGTCGGCTAATTAAGAAATCAATATAGAGAATGCATTGAGAGTATAGTTCTTAACCAGCTAAGATCCGCCTTGTCAATTTAGAAAAGTTGTCACGAAAATTAGAAATAATAATATTGGGAGTATGAGTCCCAGGTCGTCTCCCAACGAGTTGCAGGAAAGGGTGCTAACTTATTAATCAGGAATTTTTAAGAGAGTTTGAGTTTGGATAATGAGCAATTAAATAATTATAAATTAAAGCAATAAAACTAAGAATGATTATTAATATTCTAATAAAAAGCCTTGACTGGGGGAAATGATTAATTAGAAGTCCTATCCTTGTTGGGATCTCTTAAGTGTAGTATCAAAAAGGTTGTTGTTTTCACTTAGTTAACCCTTACTAAATAAAGGAAAGTCAAGTGATTGAGCTAATCCTTATTCGCAAATCCTAGTCCTCTCCCTTGGGAAGGTCTAGCGTTAGTAAATACAAAACTAGCCAACAACTTCCAGTTTAATCAGCACTTAAGCCTTCCAACTCAAGTGTCTCCTTTTAATCAATCCCCATGTCAAGTATGGAATCTACTCCATTGACATGAATATAATACTCAGAAAAATATAAGAAGGCATAATAAATTAATTAAAATAAAATAGAGACTGAAAATTAATTAAAAGTAAAAGTAATCTTCTTTATGAACAATCCATGAAAATAATCCAATTAGAACTCTAAATAAAGTAAATAAGGAAATGGAAGAATAAGGGACAAAGTAAACAAACTATGATAATATCTTCAACAGAGGTGATGACTCTTCAATATCCAAAAGTATGAAACAATAACTAGGAATGTAAAGAGAAACTAGAGGAAGAGTAATTCTCTCTCTAGATTCAGATCTAAAACTAAAAGTAATCCTAATATGAATGTATGTGTATCTCTGTCTATGCGTGTGTGTTGAGTCTCTGCTTGTTTTCTGGCTCTATTATGTGTTTCTGGGTCGAAAATTGGGTCAAAATGCGGCCCAAAATTGCCCCCATCATTTTCTGTTAATTTTGCAGATCGCACAGGTCACGCGTACGCGTCGTCTACGCGTTCGCGTCATTCAGCGATTTTCCTTGTCACGCGTACGCGTCATTCGTGCAGACTTCAATCCACGCGTACGCGTCAGGCACGCGTACGCGTCAGGCACGCGCTCGCGTCGCTGCGATTTTCTCCATTCCACGCGCTCACGTGAGCCATGTGCGCGCGTCGGTGTTCGTGAGTCATCTCCTTAGTTTCTTGTGTTCCTTCCATTTTTGCAAGCTTCCTCTTCATTCTCTAAGCCATTCCTGCCCTATGAAGCCTGAAACACTTAACACACAGATCACGGCATCGAATGGTATAAAAGAGAATTAAAATATACTAATTAAAGATCTTTAGGAAGCAAGTTTTCAATCATAAAACAACATTAGGAAGGAGTTATAAAATCATGCAATTAGTATAAATAAGTGGGTGAAGACTTGATGAAACCATTCAATTAAACACAAGATAAACCATAAAATAGTGGTTTATCAATGGGCTTGTCTCCTTCAATGAGGATGTCTTCCTCTATGACAATTCCAGCTGAATTGCATAGGTTACAGATGAGATGAGGGAAGGCTAACCTTGCCAAAGTGGAGGGCTTGTCCGCCACCTTGTAGAGTTCTAGAGGTATGATCTCATGAATTTCTACTTCCTCTCCATTCATGATACTATGGATCATGATAGCCCGGTCTATTGTAACTTCAGACCGGTTACTAGTAGGAATGATAGAGCGTTGGATGAACTCCAACCATCCCCTAGCCACAGGTTTGAGGTCAAGCCTTCTTAGTTGAACCGGCTTGCCTCTTGAGTCTCTCTTCCATTGAGCTCCTTCCACACAGATGTCCATGAGGACTTGGTCCAAACTTTGAGATGAATCTCTCCATCTTCCATGACTCGGAGGTGGAAGAAATTACCTCACTTTTCTCTTTCTAGAGGTTTCTCCGGTCTTAGGTGCCATTAGTGGTTATGGAAAAACAAAAAGCAGAGCATTTTCCCATACCAAACTTAAAAGGTTTGCTCGTCCTCGAGCAAAAGAAAAAAGAAAGGAGTAGAAGAAGAAGAAATGGAGGAGATGGAGGAGTGTGTTGTTTTCGGCCAAGGGGGAAAGTAGTGTGTATGATGTGTGAAATTGAAGGTGGTGAGGAGGGGTATTTATAGGGTAAGAGAGAGGGGGAATTCGTGTATGAGGGGTTGGGTTTGGAAGGGAAATGTTTTGAATTTGAATGTTGAGGTAGGTGGGGTTTTATGATGGATGGATGTGAGTGGTGAAGAGGATAGGATTTGATAGGTGAATGGTATTTGGGGAAGAGTGTTATGGAGAGGTGTGAAGAGGAGAGAGAGTGAGTTGGGGTAGGTGGGGATCCTGTGGGGTCCACAGATCCTGAGGTGTCAAGGAATTCTGCTCCATGCACCTTTCTGGCGTTCAAACACCCTCTGTGTGCCAATTCTGGCGTTAAACGCCAGCTCTGCTACCTTTCCTGGCGTTAAACGCCAGTCTGCTACCCCTTTCTGGCGTTAAACGCCAGTCTGTCTGCCAATTTTGGCGTTTAACGCCAGCTAGACACCAGACACCCTTTTCTGGCGTTTAACGCCTAGAATGCTGCCAGACTGGGCGTTAAACGCCCATTCTGCTATCCTTATTGGCGTTTAAACGCCAGTAAGCCTGTCCTCCAGGGTGTGCTATTTTTATGCTGTTTTTGATTTTGCTTTAGTTCTGCAGCTGTTTTTATGACTTCACATGATCATCAACCTAAAGAAAACATAAAATGACAATGGAATATAAATAATATAATTAAATAACATTGGGTTGCCTCCCAATAAGCGCTTCTTTAATGTCAATAGCTTGACAGTGAGCTCTTAGAGAGCTTCACAGAGACTCAGAGCTTGATGGTGGCCTCCCAACACCAAACTTAGAAGTTGAGTGTGGGTGCTCTGTTTTACTCTATATTGAGAGAAGCTTTTCATGCTTCTTCTTCATGGTTATAGAAGAAGATCCTTGAGCCTTAAACACAAGGTAGTTGATGAGCGGATAATTTATACGCTTTTTGACATTGTTTTTAGTATGTTTTTAGTAGGATCAAGTTACTTTTAGGGATGTTTTCATTAGTTTTTATGTTAAATTCAAATTTCTGGACTTTACTATGAGTTTGTGTGTTTTTCTGTGATTTCAGGTATTTTCTGACTGAAATTGAGGGACTTGAGCAAAACTCAGATTCAGAGGTTGAAGAAGGATTGCTGATGCTGTTGGATTCTGACCTCCCTACACTCAAAGTGGATTTTCTGGAGCTACAGAACTTGAAATGGCGCGCTTCCAATTGCGTTGGAAAGTAGACATCCAGGGCTTTCCAGAAATGTATAATAGTCCATACTTTGGCCACGTTTAGATGACACAAACTGGCGTTCAACGCCAGTTTTCTGCCCAAATCTGGCGTCCAGCGCCAGAAAAGGAGCCAAAACCAGAGTTGAACGCCCAAACTGGCACAAAAGCTGGCGTTCAACTCCAAGAAGGACTTTTACACGTGCAACACTCATGCTCAGCCCAAGCACACACCAAGTGGGCCCCGGAAGTGGATTTATGCATCAATTACTTACTTTTGTAAACCCTAGTAGCTAGTTTATTATAAATAGGATCCGGAAGGTCTAAACCTTGTCTGTGGTATTCCGAGTAGGATTCAATGAATGAACGACTGTGACGAGCTCCAAACTCGTGATTGCGGGGCGTTAGTGACAGACGCAAAAGGATAGTAAATCCTATTCCAGCATGATCGAGAACCGACAGATGAATAGCCATGCCGTGACAGGGTGCGTTGACCATTTTCACTGAGAGGATAAGATGAAGCCATTGACAAGGGTGATGCCTCCAGACGATTAGACGTGCCGTGACAGGGCATTGGATCATTTTCCCGAGAGATGACCGAAAGTAGCCATTGACAGTGGTGATGTATCACATAAAGCCAGCCATGGAAAGGAGTAAGACTGATTGGATGAAGATAGCAGGAAAGCAGAGGTTCAGAGGAACGAAAGCATCTCTATTCGCTTATCTGAAACTCTCACCAATGATTTACATAAGTATTTCTATCCCTTCTTTTATTTATTAAGTTCGAAAACCCATTACTGTTTTATATCTGCCTGACTGAGATTTACAAGGTGACCATAGCTTGCTTCATACCAACAATCTCCGTGGGATTCGACCCTTACTCATGTAAGGTATTACTTGGACGACCCAGTGCACTTGTTGGTTAGTTATGCGAAGTTGTGAAAATATGTTTAGACCATGGTCCTGTGCATCCGTTTTTGGTGCCATTGCCAGGGAATCAATTTCGAACAACAATTCACAACCTGAGTAGCAATTTCGCATACCAAGTTTTTGGCGCCGTTGCCGGGGATTGTTCGAGTTTGGACAACTGACGGTTCATCTTGTTGCTCAGATTAGGTAATTTTCTTTTTGTTTTATTTTCAAAAATTTTTCAAAATTCTTTCAAAAATTTTTTTTTCTTATGTTTTCGAAAAAATTTTAGATTCAAAATTTTTAAGAATGAATTCTAGTGTTTCATGAAGCATGTGAAGCCTGGCTGGCTGCAAGGCCATGTCTAAATTCTTTTGGACTGAGGCTTCCAAACCATCAGCATAGAGGCAAGTTACATATTTTATAAGTAATGAGCAGTATATTCTGATATCTTGCTGAAGCTTGGCTGGCCATTGGCCATGTCTAGTATTTTGGACCGGAGCTTTCATTGAAAGCTTGGCTGGCTAGTGAGCCATGTCTAATTCCTGGACTGAAGCTTTAGACTAAGAATGCAAGATTCCTGGAATTCATATTAAAAATTTTGGAATCCTTATTTTCCTTTTTCAATTAATTTTCGAAAAATCCAAAAAAATTAGAAAATCATAAAAATCAAAAATATTTTTCCGTTTCTTGTTTGAGTCTTGAGTCATGTTATAAGTTTGGTGTCAATTGCATGTGCATCCTGCATATTTTTCGAAAATTCATGCATTCATAGTGTTCTTCATGATCTTCAAGTTGTTCTTGGTAAGTCTTCTTGTTTGATCTTTGCATTTGCATGTTTTGTGTCTTTTCTTGTTTTTCATATGCATTCTTGAATTCTTAGTGTTTAAGCATTAAAGAATTCTAAGTTTGGTGTCTTGCATGTTTTCTTTGCATTAAAAATTTTTCAAAAACATGTTCTTGGTGTTCATCTTGACATTCAAAGTGTTCTTGGTGTTCATCTTGACATTCATAGCATTCTTGCATGCATTCATTGTTTTGATCTAAAAATTTCATGCATTGCATCATTTTACTTGTTTTTCTCTCTCATTATTAAAAATTTAAAAATCAAAAAAATATCTTTCCCTTTTTCTCTCTTAAAATTTCGAAAATTAGATTTGACTTTTTCAAAAATTTTTAAAATTCTAGTTGTTTTTATGAGTCAAATCAAATTTTCAATTTAAAAATCTCATCTTTTTCAAAATCTTTTTTCAAAAATCAAATCTTTTTCAAATTTCTTAGTTATTTTCGAAAATTCCAAAAAAATATTTTTCAAAAATCTTTTTCTTAT
>NC_029793.2:115289950-115293664 GCF_000816755.2 Arachis ipaensis | reverse complement strand
CCCATCAAAAATCCGAACTCCCTCTCTCTCTCTCTGAGTTCAGATTTTCTTCTTCTTTTCTTCTACTAACACAAGGACCTCTATACTGTGATATAAAGGATCCATATTATTATTATTATTTTTTCTGTGCCATCTTCTTTGTCATATGAGCAGGAGCAAGGACAAGAATATTCTTGTTGAAGCAGATCCAGAACCTGAAAGGACTCTGAAGAGAAAATTAAGAGAAGCTAAATTACAATAATCCAGATATAACCTTTCAGAAATTTTCAAACAGGAAGAGGAGATGGCAGCCAAAAATAATAATAATTAAAGAAGGATGCTTGATGACTTTACTGCACCTAATTCCAATTTACATGGAAGAAGCATCTCCATTTCTGCCATTGGAGCAAACAACTTTGAGCTGAAACCTCAATTAGTTTCTCTGATGCAGCAGAACTGCAAGTTTCATGGACTTCCATCTGAAGATCCTTTTCAGTTCTTAACTGAATTTCTTACAGATATGTGATACTGTTAAGACTAATGGAGTAGATCCTGAAGTCTACAGGCTCATGCTTTTCCCATTTGCTGTAAGAGACAGAGCTAGAATCTGGTTGGACTCTCAACCCAGAGACAGTCTGAACTCTTGGGATAAGCTGGTCACGGCTTTCTTAGCCAAGTTCTTTCCTCCTCAAAAGCTGAGCAAGCTTAGAGTGGATGTTCAGACCTTCAAACAGAAAGAAGGTGAATCCCTCTATGAAGCTTGGGAAAGATACAAACAGTTGACCAAAAAGTGTCCTTCTGACATGCTTTCAGAATGGACCATCCTGGATATATTCTATGATGGTCTGTCTGAGTTATCTAAGATGTCATTGGATACCTCTGCAGGAGGATCCATTCCCCTAAAGAAAACGCCTGCAGAAGCTCAAGAACTCATTGACATGGTTGCAAATAACCAGTTCATGTACACTTCTGAAAGGAATCCTATAAATAATGGGACGCCTATGAAGAAGGGAGTTCTTGAAATTGAGACTCTGAATGCCATATTGGCTCAGAATAAAATATTGACTCAGCAAGGCAATATGATCTCTCAGAGTCTGAATGGAGTGCAAGCTGCATCCAACAGTACTCAAGAGGCTTCTTATGAAGAAGAAGCTTATGATCCTGAGAACCCTGCAATAGCAAAGGTGAATTACTTAGGTGAACCTTATGGAAACACCTATAACTCATCATGGAGAAATCATCCAAATTTCTCATGGAAGGATCAAAAGCCTCAACAAGGCTTTAATAATGGTGGAAGAAATAGGTTTAGCAACAGCAAGCCTTTTCCATCATCCACTCAGCAACAGACAGAGAATTCTGAGCAGAATTCATCTAGCTTAGCAAACTTAGTCTCTGATCTATCTAAGGCCACTGTGAGTTTCATGAATGAAACAAGGTCTTCCATTAGAAATTTGAAAGCACAAGTAGGCCAGCTGAGTAAAAGGATCACTGAAATCCCTCCTAGCACTCTCCCAAGCAATACAGAAGAAAATCCAAAAGGAGAGTGCAAGGCCATTAACATAACCAAAATGGCCGAACCCAATGAGGGAGAGGAGGACATGAATCCCAAGGAGGAAGACCTCCTGGGATGTCCAGTGATCAATAAGGAGCTTCCCTCTGAGGAACCAAAGGACTCTGAGGCTCATCTAGAGACCATAGAGATTCCATTGAACCTCCTTATACCCTTCATGAGCTCTGATGAGTATTCCTCTTCTGAAGAGAATGAAGACGTTACTGAAGAGCAAACTGCCAAGTTTCTTGGTGCAATCATGAAGCTGAATGCCAAATTATTTGGTATTGAAACTTGGGAAGATGAACCTCCCTTGTTCACCAATGAACTAAGTGATCTGGATCAACTGACATTGCCTCAGAAGAGACAGGATCCTGGAAGAACTCCCTTGTGTTTAAAACTCAAGGATCTCCCTCTGCAACCATGGAGAGGAAGCATGAAAAGCTTCTCTCAAAGCAGAGTCAACCCAAGCCCCCACAGTCAAACTCTAAGTTTGGTGTTGGGAGGCCACATCCAAACTCTAAGTTTGGTGTTGAACTCCCATATCCAAACTCTAAGTTTGGTGTTGGAAAGTTTCAACAATGCTCTGAACATCTGTGAGGCTCCATGAGAGCCCACTGTCAAGCTATTGACATTAAAGAAGCGCTTGTTGGGAGGCAACCCAATGTTTATTTATCTAATTTTGTTTTTGTTTTTCATAGGTTCATGATCATGTGGAGTCACAAAATAAAGAGAAAAATTGAAAACGGAATCAAAAATAGTAGAAGAAAAATCACACCCTGGAGGAGCATCTGCCTGGCGTTCAACACCAGAACAGAGCATGGTTCTGGCGTTCAACGCCAGAAAAGGCAGCAAATGGGCGTTGAACGCCCAAAATGGGCACCAACCTGGCGCTGAACGCCCAGAGTTGTGTGCAATGGCATTTTACATGCCTAATTTGGTGCAAGGTTGTAAATCCTTGAACACCTCAGGATCTGTGGACCCCACAGGATCCCCACCTACCTCCACTCACTTCTTCTCACCCCTCTTTCACACAATCCCATAAACACTCTTCCCCAAAACCCTTCACCAATCACCTCAATCTCTCTTCCCCATCACCTCTTCACCACTCACATCCATCCACTCTTCCCCATAAACCTACCTCATAAACCCCACCTACCTTCAAAATTCAAAACCATTTTCCCACCCAAACCCACTCATATGGCCGAAACCTTTCCCCCCTCCCTTCCCTATATAAAGCCCTCCATTCTTCATCAAATTCACACAACACACCCCTCTACACCCTTCTTGGCCAAAACACTTCCCACTCTCCCTCTCCTCCATTTCTTCTTCTTCTTCTTCATCTATTCTTACTTTTATTGCTCGAGGGCGAGCAAAATTCTAAGTTTGGTGTGGTAAAAGCATAAGCTTTTTGTTTTTCCATTACCATTGATGGCACCTAAGACCGGAGAATCCTCTAGAAAGGGGAAAGGGAAGACAAAAGCTTCCACATCCGAGTCATGGGAGATGGAAAGGTTCATCTCCAAAGCCCATCAAGACCACTTCTATGATGTTGTGGCCAAGAAGAAGGTGATCCCTGAGGTCCCTTTCAAACTCAAAAGAAATGAGTATCCGGAGATCCGACATGAAATTCAAAGAAGAGGTTAGGAAGTTCTAACAAATCCCATTCAACAAGTCGGCATCCTAATGGTTCAAGAGTTTTATGTCAATGCATGGATCACCAAGAACCATGATCAAAGTAAGAACCCGGATCCAAAGAACTATGTTACAATGGTTCGGGGAAAATACTTAGATTTTAGTCCGGAGAATGTGAGGTTGGCGTTTAACTTGCCCATGATGCATGGAGATGAACGCCCCTACACTAGAAGGGTCAACTTTAATCAAAGGTTGGACCAAGTCCTTATGGACATATGTGTAGAAAGAGCTCAATGGAAGATTGACTCCAAAGGCAAGCCGGTTCAACTAAGAAGATTGGACCTCAAGCCTGTAGCTAGAGGGTGGTTGGAGTTCATTCAATGCTTAATCATTCCCATTAGCAACCGGTCTGAAGTTACTATAGACCGGGCCATCATGATCCATAGCATCATGATTGGAGAAGAGGTGGAAGTTCATGAGATTATACCTCAAGAACTCTACAAAGTGGCTGACAAGTCCTCCACCATGGCAAGGTTAGCCTTTCCTCACCT
>NC_029793.2:115288916-115289580 GCF_000816755.2 Arachis ipaensis | reverse complement strand
CTCTTTACTTCATGCAATTTAAGATTCCGCCATTTCAATTTCTTGTCATTTACTTTTCCCGCCAATTTTACATTCCGCAATTCTCATCTCAATCTTGATTCCGCTCAACTAGAACACACTTCTAATCTGAATTGCTCATTCAACCAATCCTTGTGGGATTCGACCTCACTCTATTGTGAGTTTTTACTTGACGATAGCCGGTGCACTTGCCGGAAGGAATTTTTCCGATCGTGCAATTTCCTAAATCGTAGCATAACTAGTTTATGCGTATCAAGTTTATGGCGCCGTTGCCGGGGATTGGTTTTCGATTGACAATTCTCAAATTGGAAGTTAACTAGATTGAGCATTTTTTTTTGTTTTGATTAATTCAGTACAAGTTACTTGTTGAATTTTTAATTCTGCACTCTGTTACATGCTTTCTGTCTTTATGCCTTTAAATTCAAGCAACTAACTCACTGACTCACTAACTGTTTGAATTAATTCCTCAATTGCTCTAACCATACTCTTCCATTAACCAAGAGTATTTCACTTGTTTGTTGCCGGTGCTGTGTTCTTGTATGACAGGTAGGAGAGGAGAGACATCAACTCCTCCATATACCGAACCAGAGAGGACCCTTCATAGACTGAGAAGGGAAGCAAGAGGGAAGAGAGTACTGGGAGAAGA
>NC_029793.2:115286386-115288868 GCF_000816755.2 Arachis ipaensis | reverse complement strand
CATATCATAGCCAAAATAATCAACCTACCCAACCTAACCCAAACCAACAATTTCAAGATCAATTAAACAGGATAGAAGGAGTGCTGGCACACATGGGCCAGGACATAATTGAATTGAAAAGCTTCAGGGATGATGTGAGAACTACCTTAAGAAACCATGGTGAAAAACTCAAGAGGATGGAGTCTCAAGTAGGAGAGCTATCTCAACAGGCCCCCAAATCAACTACAGTGTTCCCTAGTGACACAGAAAAGAATCCTAAAGGGGAACAAAAGAGAGTGAGATGGGAAGAATGCAAGGCCATCACCATATTGAAGGAAGTCTCAGAAGAAGAAGGAATCAGACCCTCAGAGCAGGAGCCAGAAATCTTGAAGGAAGGTGTGGAAGAAGCTAAGCAGAAAAGTGGAACTGAGCAAGCCAAGGAACTGCAAAAAGGCACGCTGGAAATATACCAACCAAAAGCACCATTTCCTCAGAGGTTAGGAGGAGGTGAAAAAGGGAAAACCTATTCAAGGTTTTTAGAGACATTTAAGTCTCTCCATATCAATATTCCCTTTCTTGAGATTCTCCAGCAGATGCCTACACATATCAAGTATTTAAAGGAATTACTAAGCAAGAAAAGAGTTTTGAAGGGAGGACAAACGGTAACAATGAACAAAGAATGCAGTGCCCTCATCAAGAAGGACACAGTCTCTAAGAAAACAGACCCAGGAAGTTTTCATATTCCTTGCATCATAGGGGAAACAAAAATTGACAGAGGATTCTGTGATCTAGGAGCTAGCATAAATGTGATGCCTCTAACTCTTATGAAGAGGCTACAATTGAATGAGGTGAGATCCACTGATGTAATCATACAACTGGCTGACAAAACTCAGAAGCAAGCTGAAGGGGTAGTTGAGAATGTGCTGGTGAAAGTGGGAGATTATTACTTCCCCACAGACTTTGTCATTGTGGACATGGAGGAAAGCTACTTACACCCTATCATTCTGGGCAGACCATTTCTAGCCACTACTAGAGCGCTCATAGATGTAGAACAAGGAGAGCTAATTTTGAGAATACATGATGAACAGCTCATTTTCAAAGTTTTCAAACCTGCACCTGAGCTTGAACCAGAACCTGAAAAGCCTAAGGATGATAGTAGCCATCTGTGTTTGGAGGAAAGTAATCCAGCAGCTGAAATTCTAAAACAGTCCTTGGAAGGCAAACAAGAGTTGCAAGAGTTAAAGGCACAAGAATCAATGGAAACAGATCAGAAGGATCTTCCTAGCATAAGGGTCAATGAAGAAATCCTCAAGAGAAAGGGAAGAATGATAGGGAAATTACCAAGAGGGTGGAGAAACAAGAAAATTCCCACTGAAGGTTTTTCTCCGGGAGATAAAGTGATATCAAGTCATTATCTGCCAATTCCACCTGGCCTCAAAACCATTCCTTCCCAGCTCCCTCAAGTGTTCACAATCAGGAAGGTTCTTTCTATGGAACATTTAGAGGTCATGAAGGAATCAAGTGGGGACGTTTGCATAGTGAGAGGAGAAGACGTCAAGCACTACAATCCACCCTAACAAGGAAGCTGACCGTCAAGCTAATGACGTTAAAGAAGCGCTTGTTGGGAGGCAACCCAACCTGAGGTAATACCCTTTTGCTGTTTCTTTTATTTGTTTCAATAAAAAGGGTGAAGTAGTTTCTGTGCATTGCAAAGAATTAAGTTTGGTGTTTCGCATCAAACAATGAATTCGTGGATCAATAATTCAAAGGGGAATGTGTGACTCTAAGTTTGGTGTTCCACCATAAAGATCAACTGAACACAACAACCTTTGAATTATATGAAAGGAACAACCATTCTAAGCAGTCACAAAAATGCTTAAAACCCTTAGCAGCAACTTCTTTCCAAAGAGAACTCAAGGATTCAAAAAAAAAAAAAAACAGAGAAGTAAGTGGGAGACTAAGTTTGGTGTTCACACACCAACTCAGACACTTACCCACACAAAGTTGAGCTAACCACTCAAGTGCTTGAGAAGCAAGCAACTTCATCACTCTTTGCAGGAAAGGAAACAAGGATCTTAAAGCATGAAGCAACAATTAGGAGAAGAAGGAGAAATCAAAAGTGTTTGCTGGCAACAAAGAGAAAACAAGGAATTTCACAAGGTAGTATTGTTCCTTGATAATTCTTTAAAAAGGGCAAACAAAAGCATGCTTGTTCTGGTTTAAACTGTAAATGTTGAATCTTTCTGGAATGTGAAGTTTTTAGTATATTTGTCTGTTTATTGCTTTGAATAAAGTGAACGCCTAGATGTTTGGATATAACTTCACTTTCTTAAACAAGTGCTTGCCATGCTTGTTTGAAGGATTGATGAGTCTGAAATTTCAATTTGTTGAGTCATGTATTATTAATTGATTATCACTAAGTTAGCTCAATGAATGTTACAGAATTTGGATCAGCAGCCTCATCAAGATTATGGATCATAAACCCAAAGCAAAAGGAAAGCAG
>NC_029793.2:115274200-115286333 GCF_000816755.2 Arachis ipaensis | reverse complement strand
ACTAAGGTGGATTCATTCCTTGTTCTTATTTCTTCTGTTTTCTGTTTTCTATGTTATGTGCTTATCTATGTTTGTGTCTTCATTACATGATCATTAGTAGTTAGTAACTTTGTCTTAAAGTTATGAATGTCCTATGAATCCATCACCTCTCTTAAATGAAAAATGTTTTAATTCAAAAGAACAAGAAGTACATGAGTTTCGAATTTATCCTTGAACTTAGTTTAATTATATTGATGTGGTGACAATGCTTCTTGTTTTCTGAATGAATGCTTGAACAGTGCATATGTCTTTTGAAGTTGTTGTTTAAGAATGTTAGATATGTTGGCTCTTGAAAGAATGATGACTAGGAGACATGTTATTTGATAATCTGAAAAATCATAAAAATGATTCTTGAAGTAAGAAAAAGCAGCAAAGAACAAAGCTTGCAGGAAAAAAAAATAGGCGAAAAAAAATAGAAAAAAAATAGAAAGAAAAGCAAGTAGAAAAAGCCAAAAGCTCTTAAAACCAAGAGGCAAGAGCAAAAAGCCAATAACCCTTAAAACCAAAAGGCAAGGGAAAATAAAAAGGATCCCAAGGCTTTGAGCATCAGTGGATAGGAGGGCCTAAAGGAATAAAATCCTGGTCTAAGCGGCTAAACCAAGCTGTCCCTAACCATGTGCTTGTGGCGTGTAGGTGTCAAGTGAAAACTTGAGACTGAGCGGTTAAAGTCAAGGTCCAAAGCAAAAAAAAGAGTGTGCTTAAGAACCCTGGACACCTCTAATTGGGGACTTTAGCAAAGCTGAGTCACAATCTGAAAAGGTTCACCCAATTATGTGTCTGTGGCATTTATGCATCCGGTGATAATACTGGAAAACAAAGTGCTTAGGGCCATGGCCAAGACTCATAAAGAAGCTGTGTTCAAGAATCATCATACTGAACTAGGAGAATCAATAACACTATCTAAACTCTGAGTTCCTATAGATGCCAAAAGGATAGTAAATCCTATTCCAGCATGATCGAGAACCGACAGATGAATAGTCGTGCCGTGACAGGGTGCGTTGACCATTTTCACTGAGAGGATAAGATAAAGCCATTGACAAGGGTGATGCCTCCAGAAAATTAGCCGTGCCGTGACAGGGCATTGGATCATTTTCCTGAGAGATGACCGAAAGTAGCCATTGACAGTGGTGATGTATCACATAAAGCCAGCCATGGAAAGGATTAAGACTGATTGGATGAAGATAGCAGGAAAGCAGAGGTTCAGAAGAACGAAAGCATCTTTATTCGCTTATCTGAAACTCTCACCAATGATTTACATAAGTATTTCTATCCCTTCTTTTATTTATTAAGTTTGAAAACCCATTACTGTTTTATATCCGCCTGACTGAGATTTACAAGGTGACCATAGCTTGCTTCATACCAACAATCTCCGTGGGATTCGACCCTTACTCACGTAAGGTATTACTTGGACGACCCAGTGCACTTGCTGGTTAGTTATGCGAAGTTGTGAAGATATGTTTAGACCATGGTCCTGTGCATCCGTTTTTGGTGCCATTGCCAGGGAATCAATTTTGAACAACAATTCACAACCTGAGTAGCAATTTCGCATACCAGTAGTCTCCATTCAATTGAAGGACTAACTCTCCTCTGTCCACATCAATCACAGCCCTTGCTGTGGCTAGGAAGGGTCTTCCAAGGATGATGGATTCATCTTCATCCTTCCCAGTGTCTAGGATTATGAAATCAGCAGGGATATACAGGCCTTCAACCTTCACTAAGACATCCTCTACAAGTCCATAAGCCTGTTTCATTGATTTGTCCATAAGCGCTTCTTTAATGTCAATAGCTTGATAGTGAGCTCTTAGAGAGCTTCACAGAGACTCAGAGCTTGATGGTGGCCTCCCAACACCAAACTTAGAAGTTGAGTGTGGGGGCTCTGTTTTACTCTGTATTGAGAGAAGCTTTTCATCCTTCTTCTCCATGGTTACAGAAGAAGATCCTTGAGCCTTAAACACAAGGTAGTCTCCATTCAATTGAAGGACTAACTCTCCTCTGTCCACATCAATCATAGCCCTTGCTGTGGCTAGGAAGGGTCTTCCAAGGATGATGGATTCATCTTCATCCTTCCCAGTGTCTAGGATTATGAAATCAGCAGGGATGTACAGGACTTCAACCTTCACTAAGACATCCTTTACAAGTCCATAAGCCTGTTTCATTGATTTGTCTGCCATCTCTAGTGAGATTCTTGCAGCTTGTACCTCAAAGATCCCTAGTTTCTCTATTACAGAGAGTGGCATGAGGTTTATTCCTGACCCCAGGTCACACAGAGCCTTCTTAAAAGTCATGGTACCTATGGTACAGGGTATTAAGAACCTTCCGAGATCCGGTTTCTTCTGAGGTAATTTCAGTTGAACCAAAGCATTCAGTTCATTGATGAGCAATGGAGGTTCATCCTCCCAAGTCTCATTACCAAATAACTTAGCATTCAGCTTCATGATTGCTCCTAGGTACTGAGCAACTTGCTCTTCAAAAATATCTTCATCCTCTTCAGAGGAAGAATACTCATTAGAGCTCATGAATGGCAACAGTAAGTTCAGTGGAATCTTTAAGGTCTCTGTATGAGCCTCAGATTCTTTTGGTTCCTCATTAGGAAACTCCTTAGGGGTCAGTGGACGTCCATTGAGGTCTTCCTCACTAGAAATCACTACCTCTTCCTCCTCTATAGGTTCGGCCATGTTGGTTATATTTATGGCCTTGCACTCTCTCTTTGGATTCTCTTCTGTATTGCTTGGGAGAAAACTAGGATGGATTTCAGTAACTCTTTTACTTAGTTGACCCACTTGTCCCTCTAAATTTCTGATGGAAGACCTTGTTTCAGTCATGAAACTGAGAGTGGTCTTAGATAGATCAGAGACTATAGTTGCTAAGTCAGAGAGGCTCTGCTTAGAATTCTCTGTCTGTTGCTCAGAAGATGATGAAAAAGATTTGCTATTGCCAAACCTGTTTCTCCTACCATTATTATTATTGAAACCTTGATTAGGCTTCTGCTGATCCTTCCATGAAAGATTAGGATGATTCCTCCATGAAGGATTATAGGTGTTTCCATAGGATTCTCCCATGTAATTCGCCTCTTCCATTGCAGGATTCTCAGGGTCATAAGCTTCTTCTTCAGAGGAAGCTTCTTTAGTACTGCCGGATGCAGCTTGCATTCCAGTCAGATTTTGAGAAATCATATTGACTTGCTGAGTCAATATTTTATTCTGAGCCAATATGTCATTCAGAGTATCAATCTCAAAACTCCTTTCTTCTGAGTCATCCCATTATTCACAGGATTTCTTTCAGAAGTATACATAAACTGGTTATTTGCAACCATCTCAATGAGTTCCTGGGCTTCTGCAGGGGTTTTCTTCAGATGAAAAGATCCACCAGCAGAGTGGTCCAATGACATCTTGGATAATTCAGACAGACCATCATAGAATATACATAAGATGCTCCATTCTGAAAGCATGTCAGAAGCACACCTTCTGATCAATTGCTTGTATCTTTTCCAGGTTTCATAGAGGGATTCACCTTCCTTCTGTCTGAAGATTTGGACTTCCACTCTAAGCTTGCTCAACTTTTGAGGTGGAAAAAATTTGGCCAAGAAAGCATTGACCAACTTTTCCCAAGAGTTCAGGCTTTCTTTAGGTTGTGAGTCTAACCATATCCTAGCTCTGTCTCTTACAACAAAGGGAAAAAGCATAAGTCTGTAGACCTCGGGATTAACCCCATTGGTCTTAACAGTGTCACAGATTTGCAAGAATTCAGCTAAGAACTGATGAGGATCTTCCAATGGAAGTCCATGAAACTTGCAATTCTGCTGCATTAGAGAAACTAATTGAGGCTTAAGCTCAAAGTTGTTTGCTCCAATTACAGGAATTGAGATGCTTCTTCCATAGAATTCAGAAGTTGGTGCAGTAAAGTCACCAAGCATCTTCCTTGCATCTCCACCATTGTTATTGGGTTCGACTGCCGTGGCTTCTTCTTTTTCGAAAATTTCTGTAAGGTCCTCTCTAGAGTGTTGTGCTTTAACTTCTCTTAGCTTCCTCTTCAGAGTCTTTTCAGGTTCAGGGTCAGCTTCAACAAGAATGTCCTTATCCTTGTTCCTGCTCATATGAAAAAGAAGAGAACAGAAACGAAGAGGAATCCTCTATGTCACAGTATAGAGATTCCTTTATGTGAGTAGAAGAATTGAAGAATAGAATGAAGAAGGGAGAAGAAGAAGAATTCGAACACACAGAGAGGGAGAGTGTTCGAATTTTAAGAAGAAGAGAAGTGTTAGTAATTAAATAAATAAATAGAAAGAGATGAGAGAGAGAGAGTATTCGAATATTAATTTAAAAGAAAAGAAAAATATTTTTGTTTTTATTTTAATTATTAGTTAGAATTCGAATTTATTAAAAGAAATAAAATAAAATTAGAATTTAAAACAATTAGTTAATTAAAAGGAATTTTGAAAAAGTGAGTAATGATTTTCGAAAATTAGAGAGAGAGAAAGGTAGTTAGGTGGTTCTGAAAAAGATAAGAATTAGTAAACTTTTTAAAATCAAACAAAAAAAGTCAAGTGGTTAATTGAAAAAGATTTGAAAATAAGTTTTGAAAAGATAAGAAGTTAGAAAAAGATTTTGAAATTAAGTTTTGAAAAAGATATTATTGAAATCTATTTTTTAAAAAGATTTGAAAAAGAAATTTAAAAAGATTTGGTTTTGAAAATTAAAGTTGATGACTTGACTAACAAGAAACTAAAAGATATGATTCTAGAATTTAAAGATTGAACCTTTCTTAACAGGAAAGTAACAAACTTGAAATTTTTGAATCAAAACATTAATTGTTAGCAAAGATTTCGAAAACTATGAAATAAAATAAGAAAAAGATTTTGAAAGTTTTATTTTGAAGACTTTTAGAAAAACCTGAAAGAAAAATGAAAAAGATTTGATTTTGAAAAAGATTTGAAAAGATAGAATTTTTAAATTGAAATTTTGACTTGACTAACAAGAAAAAATAAAATTTTGAAAATTTTTTTGACTAAGTCAACCCAAAATTTCAAAATTTATAAGTAAAATAAGGGAAAGATATTATTTTTTATTTTTGAATTTTTAATGAGGAGAGAGAAAAACAACAAAATGAAACAAAACATAAAAATTTAAGATCAAAACAAAAAATGCATGCAAGAACACTTTGAATGTCAAGATGAACACCAAGAATACTTTGAAGATCATGATGAACATCAAGAACATATTTTTAAAAATTTTTAAGAAAAGAAAGACATGCAAGACACCAAACTTAGAAATTTTTAAACTTTAGACACTATGAATTTGAAAATACATATGAAAAACAAGAAAAATTAAAGATCAAATAAGAAAAATCATCAAGAACAACTTGAAGATCAAGAAGAACACAATGCATATATTTTCGAAAATTTAAGGAAAATTAAAACATGCAATTGACACCAAACTTAAAATTTGACACTAGACTCAAACAAGAAACACAAAATTTTTGGTTTTATGATTTAAAAAATTTTTTTGTATTTTTCAAAAATTAATTTGGAAAAGGAAAATAAAGAAATTCAAAATTTTTAATAAGAATTCCAAGATTCGTGCAATGTTAGTCTAAAGTTTCGGTCCAAAAGAATTAGACATGGCCAAATGGCCAACCAAACTTCAGCATAACAATTACAGACATGTCCTTTCTGCAATGGAAAGTAAAAATCTCGGTCCAAAAGATTAGACATGGCTTAACAGCCAGCCATGCTTCAACATATCTCAAGAAGCTCTAGAGTTCATTCTTAAAAATTCTGAAGAACAAAATATTTTTTTTTGAAAATAAAAATAAAAAGCTTAAACATAAAATAAAATTACCCAATCTAAGCAACAAGATGAACCGTCAGTTGTCCAAACTCGAATAATCCTCGGCAACGGCGCCAAAAACATGGTGCACGAAATTGTGATTCACACTTTTCACAACTCCGTATAACTAACCAGCAAGTGCACTGGGTCGTCCAAGTAATACCAAACGTGAGTAAGGGTCGATCCCACGGAGATTGTCGGCTTGAAGCAAGCTATGGTCATCTTGTAAATCTCAGTCAGGCGGATTCAATTGGTTATGAGGTTTTGATAATTAAAAGATAAATAAAACATAAAATAAAATAAAGATACTTATGTGATTCATTGGTGGGAATTTCAGATAAGCGTTTGGAGATGCTTTGTTGCTTCTGAACCTCTGCTTTCCTATTGCCTTCTTCCAATCATGCGTGCTCCCTTCCATGGCAAGCTGTATGATCCTCTCGGATGAAAAATACCAAGTACGATCTCTGTACGGCTAATCAACTGTCAGATTTCTGGTCTCGGATGAAAAATACCAGGTACAGCTACCGCACGGCTAATCATCTGTCGGTTCTCACTAGCGTCGGAATAGGACCCTTGTCCTTTTGCACACTGTCACTGCACCCAACATTCGCAAGTTTGAAGCTCGTCACAGTCATCCCTTCCCAGATCCTACTCGGAATACCACAGACAAGGTTTAGACTTTCCGGGTCTCAGGAATGCTGTCAATGGTTCTAGCCTATACCACGAAGGTTCTAATCACAAATTCGGATGCTCTGTTGTCAGGAGAGACAATGTGAATTGTGTCTTAGAGACCCAAGAGAATATACTCCGGCTGTCGTCCAATGACTATGTTGAACATCATGTAGACCGCTTTGTGGTTGTCAGGCACGCGGATCATGGCTAAGCGAGTAACGAAGATAGTGGGTGATTGTCACGGGTCACCCCTTCATTCTGAATTAACTGAATTAAGTACAAGATTATATCTTGGAGAAGAAGTAGGCGTGAATTGAAAGAAAAATAATAGTACTTGCATTAATTCATGAAGAACAGCAGAGCTCCACACCTTAATCTATGAGGTGTAGAAACTCCACCGTAGAAAATACATAAGAGAAAAAGGTCTAGGCATGGCCGTGTGGCCAGCCTCCAAAACGTGATAAATGGCATAAGCTCTCTAATACAATAGTAAAAAGTGCTATTTATACTAAACTAGTAACTTAGGTTTACAAAAAGTGAGTAAATAAGTGCAGATAGTGCAGAAATCCACTTTCGGGGCCCACTTGGTGTGTGATTGGGCTGAGCATTTAGATTTACACATGCATAGGCCATTCTTGGAGTTGAATGTCAGCTTGGGTGTCAGTTTAGGCGTTTAACTCCAGTTCTGGTGCCAGTTCTGGCGTTTTACTCCAGAAAAGTGTCTTTGGTGGGCGTTTAGACGCCAGTTTGGGTCATCAAATCTCGAGCAAAGTATGGACTATTATATATTGCTGAAAATCCCAAGATATCTACTTTCCAACGCAATTAAGAGCGCACCAATTGGGCTTCTGTAGCTCCAGAAAATCCATTTCGAGTGCAGGAGGGTCAGAATCCAACAGCATCTGCAGTCCTTTCTCAGCCTCTGAATCAGATTTTTGCTCAGGTCCCTCAATTTCAGCTAGAAAACTCCTGAAATTACAAAAAAACACACAAACTCATAGTAAAGTCTAGAAATGTGATTTTTGCATAAAAACTAATAAAAATATAATAAAAAGTAACTAAAACATACTAAAAACTATGTAAAAACAATGCCAAAAAGGGTATAAATTATCCGTTCATCATAAACTCCTATCCCTCTGTATAAAATAAAATTTTAAACAACAAGGTCGAGGGAATTCTATGAAAGCAACTCAAGTTATAAACGTAACTCATAAATAAGTTCTATAATGGCCCGCAGCTTCAAACTGGGTCTTCGAACCTGTGTCACTGAAAGGGTGAAAATTTTTGGGTGAGAACAAACCACACGTTCTCAGTAGGAAATGGGAATGCTGTAAAAGTAATGAAATAAAATGCAAATAATTAACTTTACTCAATAAAACTATTTTTATCAAATTCCTGAAAATACTTTTAGTTTTACTTTAGATAATTAGTTACTTTTCTTTAAATTTTTAAGCTCAAAATAGATTTTAATCACAAAATTAGTCATATAAACCATCTCTGAGCCACATAATCATTTTTCAATCACAACATTTCACCACAATACATCTGTGAACTAATAGCATAAGTAAGAGATCCAAACCAACACACAAACAAGTCACAAAAAGACAAACAGCACAACCACAAAGAAGTAATACAAGCAAACACAACCAAATGCAAATACACAAACAATATGATGCATGTCTGTCCTAAGCAGGCCATGAGCTCACGTGTCGGTTTACACCCTGCAGCCCGACATTACCTAGAAACAAGTCCCAGATATGGTTTCCCTTTGTGTCCTTAGTGCATACGTGTCGGTGGGAAGAATACCACTCCTTCGTAACTACCGGCAGTCGGCGCAAAGCTCGACCCCATAATATACGCACAAGGGGAAACAGTGATCCTCAGTTCGTGGGCGTCCCCGAGATCAATACACAAATAAAACAGAGATCTCAGTTTGTGAGTTTTTCCGAGTTCAACATACAACAAAACTGAGATCCTCAATTCATGGGTTTCTCCGAGATCAATACGGAAACAAAACAGAGATCCTCACTTCGTGAATTATCCCCGAGATCAACAAAACAAACTACGATCATCATTTTGTGGATTTTTCCGAGATCAATTCACAAGCAAAATAACGATCTTCAATTTATGGGTTTTTCCGTGTTTAAAACCATTACTTAAAACCAAATCTTCTTTCCATTTTTTAAACTTTCCATAATTTTCGTAGACATTGTTTTCCAAAAACTTCAACCACCAAATCATTTCATAATCTCTATCTTTAAAATTTTGAGTCAAATCTGTTTCAAGCACTTAGGTCTACCCTTAATCCTTTTAAAAGGATACTCACTTTTTAATTTTACAAATTTAGTAATATTCATGAATACCCAAATAAAAAGTGAAATTATTTTTCTTTCTAAATAATCGTAATTCTTTTGAGTACCAAAGAAAAAGGGTACAGTGGCATTTTTTTTAATATTAAAAATCTGACCCTCTATGTCTTCAACTTATTTAATTATTAATTACTAATATTTTGCTTATATTGTAATGAGTATATTTAAGATAAACTCAAAACTCGAAACACGGTGATATTCTACTCTTCCATTAATAATTTTTATTCCTCTATTTCCAATCTTATCTATTAAATTCATTCATTATTATTCATTGATCTACAAGTATCTTATGTATAATCGATCAAAATAAATTGCTCTGCCACAAATCTTTAAAATCACATATATTCAATGCACTGAATCTCGGATCGAGATATACTTTTTTATAAAGCGTTCAGATTACCAAGTCATTTATCATCAATTTTTTCCATATCAACACAAACTTACACTTCAAATGGTCAGATCCCAAAAGTAAAATACAAATCAATCAATTAATCAAAAAAACAAACTCAATTAGCAATTTATCGTTACTTAATATATGGGTAATTGGCTCATCCCTTTTTATTTTTCTATTTTACAATAATTTATACATATTTACTTTCAACACATTTTATTTATGTTGCAACATATTTATTATTTACTCAATATTCAATAATTAATCACTTTGAGCAAGAAATTCGTCAAGAAGTTGTGGATTGGAAAAATTCTCAAGACAATTGATCATTATATCCTCGGATCATACAATCGATTCCGTCAACAAATACATATTTTTAAACTTGTCAATTCGCGTCAATCAAATACTATATGCATGCCATGAAAAATTCTTCTCGAAAAGGTATCTCCCACACAATTATATTGATCGAACAACTCTTACCATTCAATTGGTTTTTGAGTAAATGTTTGACTAACTGACTAAGTTTGTGGGCTACCACTCATTGCATATCCGATTTAAAGATAGACATAACTCATTGCATAGCCGATTAAAAGATAGACATAAATATCTCACTTTTTAATATTTTTATCCATCTTTATTTATTTGTTTATCTATATCATCCGTTTGATCGGTCACAATCTTTTAATATAACTTTTTCACTACCAATTTTTCCTTTTTTCTTTCTTTTTAATCTAACAAGTTGAGCTTTGGGGCTACTATAATCACAATTCCGATTTATAGGACGAAAGCTCAACCTGTTTAATTAAAAACGTTCAATCAAACTTGAGGGCTATGATCCGTTGGCTATAATTCGGTAAAACTATAAATCAGAATCTGTTTAAAACTAAATAAACACATGCTACATCAGGAATACGTGGAGTACGTGCTTTGCTCTCCTAACAAGCACATCACTAAATAGTAGTTACCACATAAATAGGCTAACATCCTCTACAACTCCACAATATTAGGCCCATTGAGTAACCGTCTACAACATAATAATTCTATAAATACAAAACTTCAACTATGCAAAGAGGTACGTTATTCCTTTTGAATAACTTCTTATTCATCTTCTACTCTTATTAACTAGAGCATTGGAGTCTCTTTGCAGGTCCCAATCTCCTCTGGTGTTCCTATAACTCGGCGTCTGCGATCTTAGGACAGAAAACTCCATATAAAAGAAGAAGGAGTTATACCTCAGCACTAGAAGGAGTTATACCTCGACTCAAATTACTGTACAAAAACAACATTATTACAAGACTCTCCGAAAAAGGTCCCTGCTACTGAAGACGGTAGCAGTATCACACAATATGGATAACAACATGCTGCCATCAACACCTAGCAAATTGAATCTAGAAGAGTACTAACCCTGCAACTACTACATGATCCACTGTCTCAAGCCATGAAACTCACCCTTTGGTCCTCCATCTTCCTCACCTTCGTCTTTTTCTTCTTCATCCTCTCCTCGCCGTCAACTGCTGCAAATCATGGGATGGCTACCTCTGGGAGAAGCGAGTCACCAAGTCAGCTCACAGGAACTCTTACTCCGGACTCACTGTCCTAGTCGCCAACGCACCAACTTCATAGGCTGCCATGTGTCCCTTACACTCAAGCGGTGTGGCATTTTGTCTTTATTTAGGAATTGTTTTTTCATATCAATAATTGGGAATTTTTTTTGTTTCTTTGGTTTCAAATTTTATTCATTTTTAAGGTTAATATTTAATCTTAATTTTCTATTATAAAAAGATTTTTAGTCAAAACAGCAAAATGATTATAACGATAATATAATCCACTTAACAATTTTATATTCGTCTACTTTTTATATCGTATCAGTATATATAAATTAATCATCGTACCAAAATAAATACTAACTTTAAATACTTGAAAATGCTTGCTACTTATAACATGTTACCATTTAAGGCAATGCAATCCAACTTAAATAAAATAATTTATTGTGAAAGATGACAATAGACCTCATTATATTAGGTATTCTCCTAACACAAAAGAATCAATCAACCCATAATAATTAAAATTGGATTGGACGGATCGATCTGAAAAACTTAAAAATTAGAATTTTAGTTGATTTAATTTAATATTAAGATCGTTCTTATATTTAAATTGACCAACGACAGTCAAATTCATTAAAAATCGACCAATTCAATATAAATTGTGTATAAAAAATCGTACCACATACACACAAAAATACAAGCAAAATTAAACAATAAAGTGATCCCTGAAGTTACACTCGAACTTTATAGTAGACCCTGAACTTAAAAGTTACCCATATTCATTTCTAAAGTTGCACTCCAGGACTCAGGACTCAGACTCCGGCACATTTCCGTCTATTTGGCGTTATCGAAAAGCTGAGTTGGCCTCCTTCATAACACGTTGGCAAAGAAACGGCTAACGGCTAGAGCAAAGTAAACTATTCTGATTCAATTTGGTCTCTCTATTCAAGTTAAAAATCCTAATCCCCAATTTTAAAGGACCATCTCCACAGTGCTCACACTCTTCTCTTCTCTTCAGTTTTCTTCTCTTGTATTCTCCAACTTCAAAACCAGACGGTTATGGCCAACACAAACAATGCAGTTGGGAGTTCGAACAACCCACAATAGATACCCCATGCTTAATAACTACCTCTCGAAATAACCAAGCAACACGCATCTGTTTCTTGACTAATCGCTCAGCATAATCTCTTTCAATTATATTTAACTTAAGAAATTAAATACTCAACAATAAAAATTTAATATTTTTTACTATTCATACTAACTGAATAATATATATAAAAAGAATGAAATACA
>NC_029793.2:115261012-115273247 GCF_000816755.2 Arachis ipaensis | reverse complement strand
TATATATATATATATATAGTTAAGTCTCAAAGTGATCCCTGAAGTTACACTCGAACTTTATAGTAGACCCTGAACTTAAAAGTTACCCATATTCATTTCTAAAGTTGCACTCCAGGACTCAGACTCGTCCTTCCGGCACATTTCCGTCTATTTGGCGTTATCGAAAAGCTGAGTTGGCCTCCTTCATAACACGTTGGCAAAGAAACGGCTAGCTGACGTAGCAAAGTAAACTATTCTGATTCAATTTGGTCTCTCTATTCAAGTTAAAAATCCTAATCCCCAATTTTAAAGGACCATCTCCACAGTGCTCACACTCTTCTCTTCTCTTCAGTTTTCTTCTCTTGTATTCTCCAACTTCAAAACCAGACGGTTATGGCCAACACAAACAATGCAGTTGGGAGTTCGAACAACCCACAATAGATACCCCATGCTTAATAACTACCTCTCGAAATAACCAAGCAACACGCATCTGTTTCTTGACTAATCGCTCAGCATAATCTCTTTCAATTATATTTAACTTAAGAAATTAAATACTCAACAATAAAAATTTAATATTTTTTACTATTCATACTAACTGAATAATATATATAAAAAGAATGAAATACATGCTAATATATATATATTTCTATATCAAAGAAACTATTACTATCGTTTTTTTTCCATTGTTACATCAAATTTATGCACGAAGAAAAAAAATTAATTTTATTAAAAAATTTTACCAAATAAAGTTTTAAAGTCATAGTATTTTTTGTTACACAGAATAAATTAAATTTATATTATTCAAATTGATAAAACAAAATTTCTAACAAATTAATATAGTTTTATTAATTTTATTAATTAATAATAATTTTTAAACCTAAAATTTGTTATCACGGCAACAAAACATTGAACTAATGTAAAAGGCTAGTCCCCAAGTCCAATCCAAAAATTTCAATAACTGGCCTAATACAAAAAATTTATTAAATATTAATTAGAACTATTAACTAATTTAAATGAGACACAAGCTTTTATTTTTTTTATTCGATTTACAATGAGACACAAACTTTAAAATTTTCTACTGATATCAGTGTTTTCTGACCTTTTTTCTGCAACAATTCATATGGTGGGTCTATCAATAATAATTTGTTTATCAATGCGAATCCTATTATTATAGACAAAATTCAATTTTATTTTAACACTTCAAATTTGTATATGCAAAAATTTTTGGCCATCTACATAGTAGCATTGGCCTTTTTTATGTTCAATTTATTATCATGATAAGTCCCATAAAATTTTGAAGCTAACACCATCTTTTATTCAAAAAAATGAACTCAAGAATTATTATTATATGCAAAGCTAACTCTAATTAATAAATTACACTCTTGCTTACATTTCATATCACTCTGCAAATGCCATAGCACCTGCAGGACAAGAGGAAACCAACATTTCACGTGTTTTCTTCTCTTTCTTCCAACACATTTCAACAGGTGAGAAAAAAATCACTTTTCTAACCGTAGCATTGCCCGTATCCTAAAACTCATTTTTATTCTTTTCCTCACAATAAAAAACTACTAAAACTTTCACTTTTTTTTTCTTCTCTCACAACTTCGACAACACTCTTTTCATTGACTACCTCTACCATCGTATTAAGATCGACTATTTCTCCTCCCTCTGATTGTTATGATTATGGATGGTCTTTTTATTATAGTTTAGATATTTTTTGTCAAATTTTAGATGTCTACAAGCGAAAAGCTAAAAAAGCGTTGCGATAGCTTTTCGCCACGTTTTTGAGCTACTGCCACGCTTTAAAAAGGTCACGTCTGGTAGCGTAGCGGTTGCTCTAGCGCCATGCTTTTGGTGACCTATTGCCACGCTTTATTTTTTGCCATGCTTTTATAGATTGTCACGCTTAAAAAGCATGGTTGTATGTGGAAGATACAGCCACGCTTTTAAAGCATGGCGATAGCGAGAGACGACCACGCTTTTAAAGCGTGGCGATATTGAGAGATACGGCCACGCTTTTAAAGCGTGGAGATAGCGTGATATATGGCCACGCTTTTAAAGCGTGGAGATAGCGTGATATACGGCCACGCTTTAAAAGCGTGGCGATAGCCTTGTCAAATTAAAAAAAAAATTCTTTTTCTGACTTTACCTTTATCACTGCACAATATAAATATTCAATCCTTTTTAGTATGCAATTTTTATTACATGGCAAATCAAACAGTAATTAGTGACATTTTTTTCTATAATTGTTTTATACATTAATACTCAATACAAAATAAATCCTGAGTTTAAAACTCTAATTTCTCAACAAGCTTCTCAACCTGAGCATAAAAGCATAGAAATAATCAAATGGCCAATGCATCATCTCCATAAATTAGTCCCACCGATAAAGAAAACATTAGGCACTCTTTTTATATGAATAAAAGAACTGAAGGAATTCAAGAGTTTAAAAATACAAGTCACGTTATATATAATGAATTCTATGCTTGTCCTCTACCAACTAACAACAAAAATGAAATTCTTTAAATAGTACAAAATATCGTCACCCCGAGTAATTTCCATAACCCTCATGCATGATTTTCTTTGACGTCTCCATTTTCGCCACCTTCGGTAGCCGCAGTAGCAAAAAACAAAAGGGGTCAATGATAAACCCATATTTTTTATGATATATTTTGTGCCTAATTTAAGTGATTTATTCAACCCTTCACTCACTTATTCATGTTAATTACATGGTTTTACTTTCCCTTCCTTATTATGTGATGTATGTGAAAAACATGTTTCCTATGCTTTAAAAGTAATTATTTTAATTACCCTTTATTTCCATTCGATGCCGTGATTCGTGAGTTGAGTAGTTTCAGATCTTCTAAGGCAGGAATGACTTAAAGGATGGAAAGGAAACATACAAAAATAGAAGGAAAGCATAAAACGGAGTTTTTGAAGAAACTGGCAGCGACGCGATCGCATGGACGACGCGGCCACATGCCAGTGCGAAATGGCAGTGACGCGACCGCGTGATTGACACGGACGCATGACTAAAGCGACCGCGTGATAAGGAAAACTCCAGATGACGCGACCGCGTGACCCACGCGGACGCGTGACAGAGGCCACGCACTAGAAATTACAGAAAACGCTCCCAGCGATTTCTGAAGCCCTTTTCGGCCCAAATCCAAGTCCAGAAGGCACAAATCAGAGGTTATGAAGTGGGGGAATGCATCCATTCAAGGGAGAGTCTCCAATTAGTTACTTTTCATGAATTAGATGTAGTTTTTAGGGAGAGGTTCTCTCCTCTCTCTTTTAGGATTTAGAATTAGGATTTCTTTTGCTTTCAGGATTATCTCTTTTTATCAGGTTCAATATTCCTTTTAACTTATTTTCTCAATTTAATTTATGAATTCTTGTATGTTACAGATTATTCTTTGAATTAATATTATTTGAGGTATTTCAGTTTATGATTGCTTTCTTTTATTTATATTATTGTTGCTTCCAATCTGAAGATATTTTTATTCAAGTAGATTTACTTTTTCCCTTTTGGTCTTGGTTAAGAAATCAGTAACTCAGGAGTTATCAAACTCAACATGATTGATAATTGTTATCTTTGCTAATTGAATTGAACTTCAATAATCCACTTTCCTGCAGTTCCTTGAGAAGACGACCCGAAGTTTAAATACTTCGGTTATCAATTTTTAAGGGGTTTGTTACTTGTGACAACTAAAACGTTTGTACGAAAGGATTTCTGTTGGTTTAGAAACTATATCTACAACGCGACTATTTTTATAAAATTCTTTACTAGCAAAAATCCCAACGTCAAAATGGCGTCGTTGCCGGGGAACTGCAATTGTGTGCCTTATTATTGGTTATTGTAAATATTTTTCTTTTACTTGTTTATTTGTCTTTATTTTCTCCTTTTATTTCCATTAGCTACTATGAATTCTCATCTCTCTCGCTTTGAGTTTGGTTCTAATATTGTTGAAAGGAGTGAAAGTTATAACAGGAACATGCATCAAGGTCAGAGAAATCAAAGATGGATGGAGCCAAGAAGATTTGATCAACCCTTTAGGCAACAACACCCTCCAAGATATCATGGACAAAGACCATTCTACAATGCATACCAAGCCAATAGACATGGTGGACAACCTTGTAGTTACCAACAAGCCCCACTCTATGCTTATAGGCCATCCTCTTAACATAACTTCAAACCACCACACTCACAAGCTCCTTTTCACCATTCACCACCATATGATCCTCATTTACCCCAATTCCAATCCAATCACTCCCAAACACCACCACTGCCCCATGTACCACGTCCAAATCCATCACCCCGAGAATCAGAGGTTCACCTCAAGGAAACAGTAGATCAACTTCAAACAACCCTTCATCAACTAGAGCAAGCAGTAAGTCAATTATCTTCTAAATGTTCAAACATTCAAGGACCTCCCACAGCTCCATGTGGACAATCTAATGAAGAGCGTAGTATGAAGGAGATACTAGAAATTCCAGTGGAAAGAACAGGGCATGACTTTGTACTGGAACAAGTAGAGGAAGCTGTCATTGTAAAAGAAGAAGAGTTGGTTGAAGACTTAGGAGAAGCTGAACTTCCATGGGAATCCAGAATTGTGGAAAATTCTGTCAAGGACGTTACAATTGATGCTAAGGAGGATAGTGCACAACTCCCAAAGCAAGTCTTTTATGAAGAACTAGACGGAATAATCCAAGAAGCAAGTTTCCTTGATAATGATAATCTCAAGTCAAGTTCTCCGAGTCATGAACTTGCATCCGCAAGTGAATTCTCTGAGATCGAAGAATCTTTCCCAAGTGAATACGAAGATGATGCGGAGGTAGATTTCTCTCAACCTCCCGTTTATGACTTTAGTGACGAGGAAGACATAGAAGGCTTTGATCAGGACATGGATGCATTTGAAGAAGTTTGCAAGGAAGTGAAGAAATTCACCGAAGAGCACAAGGGAGTAGAACTTACAGAACCATTAGAAACACCTATCCCAAGGCCATTACCACCCAATACAAGCTTCAAGTGGGTACAATCCTTAACCCTTAGCTTTATTTTTCCACTTGAATATGGGTTGCTTGAAACAGATGGCTAGCTTAGAGCTCTCTGCGGCTTTAAGAGTAAGAGGAAAATGGCTCGTACTCAGAGCTGGTGTACAAGGTTCAATAAGGTTCCACGCTTCAACTCGAAGTGCACGGATTGACATCATGATCAATCGAATGGATCTCGAAAAATGTTTGGTCATCTTGGTGAGAATCTAATTTTTAAACCGCCTAATTGGAAAAATCTAGATCAAGACAAAGGCGGATTTAAAAGCAAAGTTTGGGATCCTGGAATCTATTCTGACATTCGTTACCCCGGGAGTCTGAGAATCTGTTTGAAGTTGCTCAGAAGCTTTACATGCCTAGTTTGGGACCCCGGAGGCTATTGACATTCCAAGCATTGGTGGAGATTTCTGGATGAATTTAAACATAAGCCGCCATAACAGGAAGCTCATCCAATGTCCAACTTAAGGACTTTAACTAAAAGTGCTAGGTGGGAGACAACCCACCATGGTATGGTCGTTTCTTTTTCAGTTTTATTTCGTGTTATTTATTTTTATTTCCTTTTCAATTGAACCTGAATATTATTCACTCGCATTGCATACTGCATAATTGCATACCTACATAAAAAAAAAAAAAGAGAAAGGGCGCGCGACGCGACCGCATCACTCATGCGATCGCGTCAGTTGCGAAAAACACTTCCCACGCGTCCGCGTCATTCACGCAGCCGCGTGACCTGGAAATTGGCATAAGGATCCAACGCCCAGAAAGTTGGGCTAGAATCGTGCGGCCGTTGTGCGTTTCACACAAAACGACCCACGCGGTCGCGTCCTTGACGCGATCGCGTCACTTGCACAACACCAATCCCACGCGACAGCGTGAGCGACGCGATCGCGTCGCATGGATTGCACAACACCCCAAAGGAGACAGAGAGTTGCACTGAAACGACGCTGGAATTGTGCGTTTAGCACAAATTCCAGTGACACGGTCACATGCCTCACGCGACCGCGTCATTCATTCTTTCACCAATTCCATGCGATCGCATCACTCACGCGATCGCGTCAACCCCTATTCCACCCTAGCCACGCGACCGCGTGTCCCACGCGATCGCGTGGATTCAAATTTATTAACCCCCTGTGACGCGAACCCTACCCCATCGCGCCCCCCCAACCCCTTTCTTCTTCCTCTTCTCTGCAACCCTTGCTGCTCCTCCACCACCCGCGCCACCCTACGCCACTGCACCACCGTCAACCACCCAGACACCACTGCAACGCCACCTCCTTCTCTTTTCTCTCTCTTTCTTCTTCTTCTCTCCTCTTCTCTGGGCTCTTACTGTCCTCAGAGGGATCGTGAATAGCAGTTTGTTCATTTTTTGGCTTCCTGCTGCCTTGAAGTGAGGTATTTAATATTTTTCCACTTCTTAATTGAACTGCTTGGCATTCTTCTGTTATTTGTTTTGATAACTGCTGTTCTGTTTGCCTCAACTGTACTTCCATGTTTATATTAGCCCTTCTTGTATCTTGTAATATTTCCTTGAATTCGGCCAGCTGTTTTGTTAGAAAATCTAATTACTGATTAAATTCAGTAAGTTGTTCTGCAGGACTGAGTTTAGCAGTTACTATTTTAGCCTCTTCTTTCATGGAAGATTCACTGCTTAGGTACAGATGCTGATTTCTGGCAACTGTATCAATGAGCTCTTGAGCCTCTTCAATTGTCTTTCTCATGTGTATAGATCCACCAGCTGAGTGATCTAGAGAAATTTGAGCTTTCTCTGTAAGCCCATAATAGAAGATGTCTAACTGCACCCATTTTGAAAACATTTCAGAGGGGCATTTTCTTAGCACTGCATGCTTTGATGGGAGGTATATAGATGCTACTCCCATACGCAGCAGTAGTGGGGTTAGCATATGACCCCAGAGTCCTTCTGGACTGTTCATTTCCACTTAGGTCCATGATGGAGAAAGGGAGATGATGCGAATTGCAAATAATTTTTTTTGAAAACCGAAATTAAAATAAAATAATTGAAAAATTGACTATAATTTCGAAAATATAAATAAAAGAAAATTGAAAACTAAATTAATTAATTAAAAAGATTTGAAAAAGATGTGGGTGAAGATTTTCGAAAGAAAAAAAATGAAGAGAGAGAAATTGGTTAGGAAGTTTTGAAAAAGATATGTCTTAAAATTAAAGATACTTGTAAGAAAATAAAATAAAATAAAATAAAAGATATGAAAAAGATTTGATTTTAAGATTTGAGATTAGAAAAGATAAGATAAGCTAGGTAAGAGAAGATAAGGAATTTAAATTAAAAAGTTTTGAAATTTGAATTTTGAAATTTGAAATTTGAAATAACATAAGATGAGCTTTTGAAAAAGATATGATTTTTTTTTGAAAATGATTTGAATTTTGAAATTTTAAAACTAATATAAGATAAAATAAAAAATTTTAAAATAAAATCTGAATTTTTAAAAGGAAAATTCAAAAAATCAATTAAAATAAAGGAAAAAGATATTTTTGAATTCAATGAAGAAAGAGAAAAACAATAAAAAGACACAAAACTTAAAATTTTTAGATCTAATGCTCCTTATTTTCGAAAATTTGGAGGAAAAACACCAAAGAACACCAAACTTAAAAATTTTAAGATCAAAACACAAGAAAGACTCAAGAACACCTTGAAGATTCACAAGAACACGAAGAACAAAAAGTCAAAGACTCAAAAGACTCAAGAACATAAAAAAAAGAACACCAAACTTAAAATTTTTAGAAAACCAAAAACTAATTTTCGAAAATTAAATAAGAACTAACAAGAAAACACCAAACTAAAACCTGACACAAGATTTAATCAAAGAAAAATTATTTTTGAAAAAAAATTTTTAAAAAGGATATAGCCAATTACCAAGAACATAAGCACAACGCTCTAGCCAATTGAGCTATAAATTTAAAGTGTTTTAACAAGGTATAAATTTTTTTTTTGAAAACTGATATTTTGAAAAAGCACAAGAAAAACAAGAAAAGACAGAGAACAAGAAAAACTAAAGATCAAACAAGGAAAATAGACAAGAACAGCTGAAGATTAAGAAAGAAAAATGAACACAAATTCGAAAATTTAAAAGAAAATAAAAACATGCAATTGACACCAAACTTAAAATATGAAACTAAACTCAAACATAAGACTAAATCATGAAGTTATTGGTTTTTAAAAATTTTTGAAAATAATTAAGAAAAAGGAAATAAGGATTCTAAAATTTTAACAAGAATAATAATAAAAGACTCTGACCCAAAAGACAAAATTTTCCTAATCTAAGCAACAAGATGAACCGTCAGTTGTTCAAACTCGAACAATCCCCAGCAACAGCGCCAAAAACTTGGTGCACGAATTGTGAATCACACTTTTCACAACTTGTACCACTAACCAGCAAGTGCACTGGGTCGTCCAAGTAATACCTTACGTGAGTAAGGGTCGAATCCCACAGAGATTGTTGGTTTGAAGCAATCTATTGTTATCTTGTAAATCTTAGTCAGGAGGTCAATTATATTTATCAGTTTGAATTGCGAAAAGTAAAAGAGCATGGGTTAAATACTTGTTCTGCAGTAATGGAGAATATGTTGGAGTTTTGGAGATGCTTTGTCTTCTGAATCTCTGCTTTCTCCCTGTCTTCTTCTTCACGCACGCAAGGTTCCTCCTATGGCAAGCTGTGTGTTGGTGGATCACCGTTGTCAATGGCTACCATCCGTCCTCTCAGTGAAAAAGCTCCAGGTGCGCTGTCACCGCACGGCTAATCATCTGTTGGTTCCCACTCATGCTGGAATAGGATCCATTGATCCTTTTGTGTCTGTCACTACGCCTTTCCCTTGTGAGTTTGAAGCTCGTCACAGTCATTCGATTCCTGAATCCTACTCGGAATACCACAGACAAGGTTTAGACTTTCCGGATTGTCATGAATTCTGCCAATGGATTCTAGCTTATACCACGAAGATTCTGATTAAGAAATCCAAGAGATGTTCATTCAATCTGATGTAGAACGGAGGTGGTTGTCAGGTACACGTTCATGGATTGAGGAAGGTGATGAGTGTCACGGATCATCACCTTCTTCATAGTGAAGCACGAATGAACATCTTAGATAGGAACACGCGTGTTTGAATGGAAAACAGAAATAATTGCATTAATTCATCGAGACGCTGCAGAGCTCCTCACCCCCAACAATGGAGTTTAGAGACTCATGCCGTCAAAAAGTATACAATTCAGATCTAAAATATCATGAGGTGCAAAATAAATCTCTAAAAGTTGTTTAAATACTAAACTAGTAACCTAGGTTTACAGAAAATGAATAAAATAAGATAATTGGTGCAGAAATCCACTTCTGGGGCCCACTTGGTGTGTGCTGGGGCTGAGACTTAAGCTTCTCACGTGCCTAGGCTGTTTCTGGAGTTGAACGCCAGGTTGTAACCTGTTTCTGGCGTTCAACTCCAATTTGTAACCTGTTTCTGGCGTTTGACGCCAGACTGCAACATGGAACTGGCGTTGAACACCAGTTTATGTCATCTATTCTTGAGCAAAGTATGGACTATTATATATTGCTGAAAAGCCCTGGATGTCTAATTTCCAACGCAATTGAGAGCGCGCCATTTGGACTTCTGTAGCTCCAGAAAATCCATTTTGAGTGCAGGGAGGTTAGAATTCAACAGCATCTGCAGTCCTTTTTCAGCCTGAATCAGATTTTTGCTCAGCTCCCTCAATTTCAGTCAGAAAATACCTGAAATTATAGAAAAATACACAAACTCATAGTAAATTCCAGAAATGTGATTTTTATTTAAAAACTAATAAAAATATAATAAAAACTAACTAAATCATACTAAAAACATACTAAAAACAATGCCAAAAAGCGTATAAATTATCCGCTCATCACAACACCAAACTTAAATTGTTGCTTGTCCCCAAGCAACTAAAAACAAATTAGGATAAAAAGAAGAGAATATACAATGAATTCCAAAAACATCTATGAAGATCAATCTTAATTAGATGAGCGGGGCTATTAGCTTTTTACTTCTGAATAGTTTTGGCATCTCACTTTATCCTTTGAAGTTCAGAATGATTGGCATCTATAGGAACTCAGAATTCAGATAGTGTTATTGATTCTCCTAGTTCAGTATATTGATTCTTGAACACAGCTACTTTATGAGTCTTGGCCGTGGCCCTAAGCACTCTGTTTTCCAGTATTACCACCGGATGCATACATGCCACAGACACATAACTAGGTGAACCTTTTCAGATTGTGACTCAGCTTTGCTAAAGTCCCCAATTAGAGGTGTCCAGGGTTCTTAAGCACACTCTATTTTTGCTTTGGACCTCGACTTTAACCGCTCAGTCTCAAGTTTTCACTTGACACCTTCACGCCACAAGCACATGGTTAGGGACAGCTTGGTTTAGCTGCTTAGGCCAGGATTTTATTCCTTTAGGCCCTCCTATCCACTGATGCTCAAAACCTTGGATCCTTTTTATTACCCTTGCCTTTTGGTTTTAAGGGCTATTGGCTTTTTGCTCTTGCCTTTTAGTTTAAAGAGCTTTTGGCTTTTTCTGCTTGCTTTTTCTTTTTTTTGCTCTCTTTTTTTTTCGCATTTTTTTCTTTTTTTCTGCAAGCTTTGTTCTTCACTGCTTTTTCTTGCTTCAAGAATCATTTTTATGATTTTTCAGATTATCAAATAACATTTCTCCTTTTTCATCATTCTTTCAAGAGCCAATAATTTTAACATTCATAAACAACAAATTCAAAAGACATATGCACTGTTCAAGCATTCATTCAGAAAACAGAAAGTATTGCCACCACATCAAAATAATTAAACTATTTAAAATTCAAAATTCATGTACTTCTTTTTCTTTTTCAGAAAACATTTTTCATTTAAGAAAGGTGATGGATTCATAGGACATTCATATCTTTAAGACATAGACACTTAGATACTAGAGATCATATAGTAAAGACACAATTATAAATAAAACATAAAGCATAATAAACGAAAAATAGGAAAATAAGAACAAGGAGATTAAGGAATGGGTCCACCTTAGTGAGGGTGGCGTCTTCCTCTTCTTGAAGAACCAATGGTGCTCTTGAGCTCCTCTATGTCTATTCCTTGTCTTTGTTGCTCCTAATAGTTTTGTGGAGGGAAGTGCATCCCTTGAGGCATTAGTGGTTATGGAAAAACAAAAAAAGAAATGCTTTTTCCACACCAAACTTAGAAGGTTTGCTCGTCCCCGAGCAAAAGAAGAGAGAAAGTAGTAGAAGAAGAAGAAAATGGAGGATATGGGGGAAGAAAATGTATTCGGCCAAGTGGAAGAAGAGAGGGTTTTGTTGTGTGAAAATGAAGAAGGAAAGGTAGGGATTCTGTGGGGTCCACAGATTCTGAGGGGATCCTGTAGGGTCTACAGATCAAGTGGGGTCAAGGACTTAACATCCCTGCTCCAATTAGGCGTGTAAAATGCCCTTGCTATGCAATCCTGGCGTTTAACGCCAGACTGCTGCCTGTTTCTGGCGTTAAATGCCCAAATGTAGCTTGTTTCTGGCGTTTAACGCCAGGTAGATACTTGTTTCTGGCGTTAAACGCCAGCTTGGTGCCTGTTTCTGGCGTTAAATGCCAGACAGATGCTTGTCTCTGGCGTTTGAACGCCAGAATACTCCTCCTCCAGGGTGTGCTGTTTTTGTTGCTATTTTTCATTCTATTTTTGATTTTTCAGTAGTTTTTGTGACTTCACATGATCATCAACCTTAAGAAGACATAAAATAGCAATAGAAAATAAATAGATATAATTGAATAACATTGGGTTGACTCCCAACAAGCGCTTCTTTATTGTCTTTAGCTGGACCTTGCTGAGCTTTTAATCTAGCCTCAGCCTTGAGCACTCTTGCTCAACATTGCCTTCAAGATAGTGCTTGATTCTCTGTCCACTCTGTCCAAACTTCTTATTAGAATCAATGTCTTGAAGCTCCACATAGCCATATGGTGACACACTTGTAATCACATATGGTCCCCTCCACCGGAATTTCAGTTTCCCGGGGAATAGCCTGAGCCTAGAGTTAAACAGCAGAACCTTCTGTCCTGGTTCAAAGACTCTAGATGATAGCTTTCTGTCATGCCACCTTTTTGCTTTCCCTTTGTAAAGCTTGGCATTTTCGAAAACAGTGAGTCTGAATTCCTCTAGCTCATTCAGCTGGAG